>NC_069503.1:342086935-342374435 GCF_027579735.1 Bombina bombina
AAATACAAGAAGCACTTTGCTATTTCAAACCACTTTTTTTAAAAATGAGCGCTAGTTACATTGGAACCCTGATATCTGTCAGGAATACCTGAATATCCCTTGACATGTATATATTTTTTTTTAGAAGACATCCCAAAGTATTGATCTAGGCACATTTTGGTATATTTCATGCCACCATTTCACCGCCAAATGCGATCAAATTTAAAAAAAACTTAAATTTTTTCGCAATTTTAGGTTTCTCACTGAAATGATTTACAAACAGCTTGTGCGATTATGGCACAAATGGTTGTAAATGCTTCTCTGGGATCCCCTTTGTTCAGAAATATTAGACATATATGACTTTGGCGTTGCTTTCTGGTAATTGGAAGGCCGCTAAATGCTGCTGCGCATCACACGTGTATTATGGCTAGCAGTGAAGGGGTTAATTAGGTGGTTTGTAGGGAGCTTGCAGGGTTAATTTTAGCTTTAGTGTAGAGATTAGCCTCCCACCTGACACATCAGACCCCCTGATCCCTCCCAAACAGCTCCCCCACCCCACAATTGTCCCCGCCATCTTAAGTACTGGCAGAAAGTCTGCCAGTACTAAAATAAAAGGTTTTTCATTTTTTTAAATTATTTTTTAGCATATTTACATATGCTGTGGTGTAGCATCCCCCCTTAGCCCCCAACCTCCCTGATCCCCCCCAAAATAGCTCTCTAACCCTCCCCATCTGCCTTATTGGCGGCCATCTTGGGTACTGGCAGCTGTCTGCTATTATTTCACAGTCAAAAAAGTTTTTGTTTTTTTTAATGTACACTACTGTTCCACCAGATATGAGTGGTGGCACTGGGCAAGTGGGCACAGTATACGCTGTGAGCCTGACACACACGCTGGCAGGCAGGCAACTATAATTAGATTACACAGGAAAAAAAAAAAAGCAGACATGTTCTAGCCCTAAAAAAAGGGCTTTTTGGGGTGCTGTCCTTACAGCAGAGATCAGATGAGTCCTTCAGGACTGTAGTGGACACTGAATACACTAGCCTAGCTATCAATTTCCCTATTAAATCAGCAGCAGCTACACTGTCCCTCCTCTCACTAAGAATACAGCTTCCGAATGAATCTAAAATAGATGCTGTCCAGGAGGTGGGAGGGTCTGGGAGGGAGGGTCTGCCGCTAATTGGCTGGATTGTGTCTGCTGACTGTGAGGTACAGGGTCAAAGTTTACTCAATGATGACGAATAGGGGGCGGACCGAACATCGCATATGTTCGCCCGCCGCGGCAAACGCGAACAAGCTATGTTCGCCGGGAACTATTCGCCGGCGAACTATTCGCGACATCACTACACTATAATATTATAGACCACTGTGTTATACCATAGATTGGTATTTGGTAGTACTGATACAGTATAATATAGGCTGTATTGTATTATTATTCCCACAGCAGATAGAATATGTAAAGTAATTTGTTTGCGTTTGGCTTAATCTGATAATTGTATCCAAAGTCACAAAAAAGTTTAAGTGCAACACTTGCTAGGAGAAGTATACAACTAGCAACTGTGTTGCAACATTTAAAGAGTAACTACTGAATTAGCAACATATGTATCAAGCATTCATTAAAATTAATTGTGCTAACGTATATTGTTGCTAATGTGGAAAGCTGTGGCTGATGTCCGTGAACACCTAAGATGATATATATCAAGCTACAATGCTTGAATATTACAATCTCAGCTGCAGTAAAGCGCTAAACGATAAAAGGTAACGCTGTATCACTCAGTCAGGGTTAAATGATATTAGTACTAGGCCCAGTCAATGCAATGACCAACTGCTATAGGTAATTGTAAGCACTGCCTTGCAATCTATTGTAAGCGATTCCACATACAAAAGGGTCCCTTTTGAAAAAGCCACTCAGACGAAACATGTCAAGGGCGGGAGGGAGAGTTTTGGGGCTCTCAATTTTGTTTTAATTTAATCCAGAACATGTCCATAATATGTTATTGTAATATCTGCTATAGTCCTTGAGCAATATTGGCCAACACGCATATTTGCTTGGCAGTATAATAATTTATTTGGGAGCTTATTCCCACGTTAATGATAGAGAGTGTGTATGTGTAATCGTTTACAATAGATTGCAGGTAATAAGACAGCTAACCTCATATTGTCTTAATAGCGGTATATCACTGGTGACATTGTTCTGGGTTGTTGTTTTTATATTCCTACCCATTTTTAAATATACTAATAAAAGTTGCTATGTTTTAATATACTGTAAGTCTGTGAAACAAAGTTACATACCAAACACTACATTTAATAATACTTTATTCAGAAGAAATAGGAATTAAGAGTGCTACAAGTGTATTCTTTTGCAATTTGGTGGGTCTCTTCCACCAATTGCATTTTTTTGTTAATATATATATATATATATATATATATATATATATATATATATATATATATGTAGATCACTCTCTTTATATATATATATATATATATATATATATAGAGATAGATATCTTGTAGTAGAAAGACACTTGACAATTTATAGATTCTCTAACAGAGAATTATAATAATATCAAGTTTAATTAAACATTACACTTTTAATTCAGCCTTCATAGTGCATTAAGAGCAGTTTCTATATCTTTTATTACTAGCTTCAGTCTCCTGCTGTTCAAAAAATGGGTGCTATCTTGGAAGAAAAAGAGAGCAGTTACTATCCAACTTTTAAGAACCTTATTGGAGAGGTAAAGAAGGGTAAGTTTCATTATTTATTTTTTTTACAGTATTTAAGCATTTTACCTCATTGTTTAATAAGATGTTTTAATTATCTAAATAAAGCTTTTTAGACTAAAGTAAAACTGACAGACTATTATTTGTAAATGCATCTTCAAAAGTTTACAGGTAGCTTGACAGCAGTCTGAAGCTTTGTTTTCTTTTTTACAACTAAAACTTGCGTGAAGTTAAAAAAAGTTACAAGCTTTTTTTAATGAATGTTTCTGTACTGAGAAATATAAACATAAAGGCTCCCATTTATCAAATCACAGTAGACAAGAATCCCAACTAGCGAACCAGTCTACCCATGATTGTAGTGAGTGGGCAGTAGACACTATATATGCACTGGCCACATTTAACATTGCACAGAAAAATCCCTGTGCAGAATTGCCCGCTTCTCTCACACGCCAATCAGTCACCCCAAATGAGTTTGTGTGTTTTAATTCTGACAGAGTAGTTAAGAAGCAGCAGCCATCTTAGCCTGCACTTCAAGGGCTCCAAAGAAGCTTCCTCTGTTTTGATTTAGTTTTTTTGGCTGGACTTCAAGGGCTCCAAAGAAGCTTCCTCTGTTTTGATTTAGTTTTTTAGCTGGTTACTGTCCACCAATAAAAGCAGCATGAGATCTGCTTATCAACCAGTGAGCAATCAGTCATTAAGGCCCAGTTGCACTTCTTCTTAGCTCCAAATTCAAAATAAATATCTATATCTTAACCCTTTTCTTTCATGTAATTGGCAAGAGTCCATGAGCTAGTGACATATGGGATATACAATCCTACCAGGAGGGGCAAAGTTTCCCAAACCTCAAAATGCCTATAAATACACCCCTCACCACACCCACAATTCAGTTTTACAAACTTTGCCTCCTATGGAGGTGGTGAAGTAAGTTTGTGCTAAGATTTCTACGTTGACATGCGCTTCTCAGCATTTTGAAGCCCGATTCCTCTCAGAGTACAGCGAATGTCAGAGGGACATAGAGAGTATTACCTATTGAATGCAATGATTTTCCTAACGGGGGTCTTTTTCATGGGTTCTCTGTTATCGGTCGTAGAGATTCATCTCATACCTCCCTTTTCAGAGCGACGATATACTCTCAATTTACCATTACCTCTACTGATAACTGTTTCAGTACTGGTTTGGCTATCTGCTATATGTGGATGGGTGTCTTTGGGTAAGTATGTTTTTATTTCTTAAGACACCTCAGCTATGGTTTGGCACTTTATGCATTTATATAAAGTTCTAAATATATGTATTGTACTTATATTTGCCATGAGTCAGGTTCATGTATTTCCTTTTGCAGATTGTCAGTTTCATATTTGGGAAAGTTAATATTGAGAAATATTTTTCTTACCTGGGGTTTAGTCTTTTTTTCAATTGACTACTTGTTCAAATTGCAGGATGTCTTATTCTTGCACCCTCTTAATGCTACACTTTATTGCGTCATTCTTGGCACGAAAGGCACGTCCGTTGACGCAAGATCGTCATTTCCGCGTCATACTGGACACAGGGGTTCACACAGGGTTGCGTCGCTAGTGACGCAAGTGTGTCATTTCCGGACATGGTTGGCGCCAAAAAACATTTTTTTTCAGTTACGTTGTGCGTCATACTTGCCGCCCAATTGTTTTCATTATTTATTGCCCCATTGCTTTTGCCTCTTGCCTTTTGCTATGTCAGAGGGCTATGCTATTTGCTTTTTTTTCCCATTCCTGAAACTGTCATATAAGGAAATTGATAATTTTGCTTCATATGTTGTTTTTTCTTTTACATTTTGCAAGATGTCTCAATCTGATCCTGCCTCAGAAGTATCTGCTGGAACTTTGCTGCCTGACATCGGTTCTACCAAAGCTAAGTGCATTTGTTGTAAAATTGTGGAGATTATATCTCCAAATGTCATTTGTAATAGTTGTCATGATAAACTTTTACATGCAGATAGAGTTTCCATCTGTAATAGTACATTGCCGGTTGCAGTTCCCTCAACTTCTAATGTACACAATATACCTTTGAATTTTAAAGAATTTGTTACTGATTCTATTCAGAAGGCTTTGGCCTCTAGTTATCAATGTCTCTCAGACCTGATCTGACAGACATCGCTGAATACGTCGAGCAATACGCTCACCGTATTCAGCATTGCACCAGCAGCTCACAAGAGCTGCTGGTGCAACGCCACCCTCTGCAGACTTGCGGCCAATAGGCCGCCAGCAGGGAGGTGTCAATCAACCCGATCATACTCGATCGGGTTGATTTCCGGCGATGTCTGTCCGCATGCTCAGAGCAGGCGGACAGGCAGGCGGACAGGTTATGGAGCAGCGGTCTTTGTGACCACTGCTTCATAACTTCTGGCGTCAAGCTCCATTCAGAGCTTGATACATATGCCCCTTTGTCTGCATTTCCACCTTCTAATAAGCGTAAGATATCTCTTAAAACTTCTGATAAAGTTGATGAAATTTCAAATGACCGACAGCATAATGAATTATCCACCTCTGATGAGGATTTATCTGATTCAGAAGATCCTTCCTCAGACATTGACACTGACAAATCTACTTATTTATTTAAAATCGAGTATATGCGTTCTTTGTTAAAAGAAGTTTTAATTACTTTGGATATTAAGGAAGCTAGTCCTCCTTATATTAAAACCAGTAATGCTGTTTTCTTTCATGTAATTAGCAAGAGTCCATGAGCTAGTGACGTATGGGATATACATTCCTACCAGGAGGGGCAAAGTTTCCCAAACCTTAAAATGCCTATAAATACACCCCTCACCACACCCACAATTCAGTTTTACAAACTTTGCCTCCGATGGAGGTGGTGAAGTAAGTTTGTGCTAGATTCTACGTTGATATGCGCTCCGCAGCAAGTTGGAGCCCGGTTTTCCTCTCAGCGTGCAGTGAATGTCAGAGGGATGTGAGGAGAGTATTGCCTATTTGAATGCAGTGATCTCCTTCTACGGGGTCTATTTCATAGGTTCTCTGTTATCGGTCGTAGAGATTCATCTCTTACCTCCCTTTTCAGATCGACGATATACTCTTATATATACCATTACCTCTGCTGATTCTCGTTTCAGTACTGGTTTGGCTTTCTACAAACATGTAGATGAGTGTCCTGGGGTAAGTAAATCTTATTTTCTGTGACACTCTAAGCTATGGTTGGGCACTTTGTTTATAAAGTTCTAAATATATGTATTCAAACATTTATTTGCCTTGACTCAGAATGTTCAACTTTCCTTATTTTTCAGACAGTCAGTTTCATATTTGGGATAATGCATTTGAATTAATCATTTTTTCTTACCTTCAAAAATTTGACTCTTTTTTTCCTGTGGGCTGTTAGGCTCGCGGGGGCTGAAAATGCTTCATTTTATTGCGTCATTCTTGGCGCGGACTTTTTTGGCGCAAAAATTATTTTCCGTTTCCGGCGTCATACGTGTCGCCGGAAGTTGCGTCATTTTTTGACGTTATTTTGCGCCAAAAATGACGGCGTTCCGGATGTGGCGTCATTTTTGGCGCCAAAAGCATTTAGGCGCCAAATAATGTGGGCGTCTTATTTGGCGCTAAAAAATAAGGGCGTCGCTTTTGTCTCCACATTATTTAAGTCTTATTTTTTCATTGCTTCTGGTTGCTAGAAGCTTGTTCTTTGGCATTTTTTTCCCATTCCTGAAACTGTCATTTAAGGAATTTGATCAATTTTGCTTTATATGTTGTTTTTTCTCTTACATATTGCAAGATGTCTCACGTTGCATCTGAGTCAGAAGATACTACAGGAAAATCGCTGTCTAGTGCTGGAGCTATCAAGCTAAGTGTATCTGCTATAATTTTTGGTATCTGTTTCTCCAGCTGTTGTTTGTATTGCATGTCATGACAAACTTATTAATGCAGATAAAATTTCCTTTAGTACTGTTACATTACCTGTTGCTGTTCCGTCAACATCTAATTTTCAGAGTGTTCCTGATAAACATAAGAGATTTTATTTTTTAAATCCATTAAGAAGGCTATGTCTGTTATTTCTCCTTCTAGTTTACATAAAAGTCTTTTAAAACTTCGCTTTTTTCAGATGAATTTTTAAATGAACATCATCATTCTGATACTGATAATGGTTCTTCTGGTTCAGAGGTTTCTGTCTCAGAGGTTGATGCTGATAAATCTTTGTATTTGTTCAAGATGGAATTTATTCGTTCTTTATTTAAAGAAGTATTAATTGCATTAGAAATAGAGGATTCTGGTCCTCTTGATACTAAATCTAAACGTTTAATTAAGGTTTTTAAATCTCCTGTAGTTATTCCAGAAGTGTTTAATCTCCCTGATGCTATTTCTGAAGTAATTTCCAGGGAATGGAATAATTTGGGTAATTCTTTTACTCCTTCTAAACGTTTAAGCAATTATATCCTGTGCCATCTGACAGATTAGAGTTTTTTTGGGACAAAATCCCTAAGGTTATGGGGCTGTCTCTACTCCTGCTAAATGTGCTACTATTCCTACGGTAGATAGTAATTCATTTTAAGGATCCTTTAGATAGGAAAATTGAATCCTTTCTAAGAAAAGCTTACTTATGTTCAGGTAATCTTCTTAGACCTGCTATATTTTTAGCGGATGTTGCTGCAGCTTCAACTTTTTGGTTAGAAGCTTTAGCGCAACAAGTAACAGATCATAATTTTATACCATTATTATTATTCTATAACATGCTAATAATTTTATTGGTGATACCATCTTTTGATATCATTAGAGTTGATGTCAGGTATATGTCTCTAGCTATTTTAGCTAGAAAAGCTTTATGGATTAAACTTGGAATGCTGATATGTCTTCTAAGTCTACTTTGCTTTCCTTTTCTTTCCAGGGTAATAAATTATTATTTCAACTGTTTCTGGAAGGAAGGGAACTTTTTTACCAAAGGATAAAAAATCTAAGGTAAATTTAGGTCTAATAATCATTTTTCGTTCCTTTCCTCACAATAAGGAACAAAAGCCTGATCCTTCATCCTCAGGAGCGGTATCAGTTTGGAAACTATTTCCAGTTTGGAATATATCCAAGCCTTATAGAAAACCTATAGCCAGCTCCTAAGTACCCATGAAGGTGCGGACCTTATTCCAGCTCAGCTGGTATGGGGCAGATTATGTTTTCTTCAAAGAAATTTTGATCAATTCCGTTCTCAATTTCTGGTTTTAGAACATTGTTTCAGAAAGGTACAGCATTGGCTTCAGTTAAGGCCTCCTGCTAAGAGATTTTTTTCTTTCCCGTGTCCCAGTTAACACAGCAAAGGCTCAGCATTTCTGAAATGTGTTTCAGATCTAGAGTTGGCTGGAGTAATTATGCCAGTTCCAGTTCTGGAACAGGGGCTGGGGTTTTATTTTATCTCTTCATTGTACCAAAGAAGGTCAATTCCTTCAGACCAGTTCCGGATCTATCAATATTGAATCGTTATGTAAGGATACCAACATTCAGTTTCTGTAGGACTGTCCTGCCTTTTGTTTAGCAAGGGCATTATATGTCTACAATAGATTTACAGGATGTGTATCTGCATATTCCGATTCATCCAGATCACTTTTAGTGTCTGAGATTCTCTTTTTAGACAAGCATTACCAGTATTGTGGCTCTACCGTTTGGCCTAGCCTCAGTTCCAAGAATTTTTTTCAAAGATTCTCGGTGCCCTTCCTTCTGTAATCAGAGAACAGGGTTTTGGTATTTCCTTATTGGACGATATCTGGGTACTTGCTCAGTCTTCTCATTTTCGAAGAATCTCATATGAATCGACTTGTGTTGTTTCTTCAAGTTCATGGTTGGAGGATCAATTTACCAATCAGTTCATTGATTCCTCAGACAAGGGTAACCTTTTTAGGTTTCTAGAATAGATTCAGTGTCTATGACTCTGTCCTTGTCAGACAAGAGAAGTTTAACATTGATTTCAGCTTGTCAAAACCTTCAGTCACAATCATTCCCTTTGGTAGCCTTATGCATGGAAATTTTAGGTCTTAGGACTGCCGCATCAGATGCGATCTCCTTTGCTCGTTTTCACATGCGACCTCTTCAGCTCTGTATGCTGAACCAATGGTGCAGGGATTACTCAAAGATATCTCACTTAATATCTTTAAACCGATTATACGACACTCTCTGACATGGTGGACAGATCACCATCGTTTAGTTCAGGGGGCTTCTTTGTTCTTCCGACCTGGACTATAATCTCAACAGATGCAAGTCTTACAGGTTGGGGAGCTGTGTGGGGGTATCTGACGGCACAAGGGGTTTGGGAATCTCAGGAGGTGAGATTTCCGATCAATATTTTGGAACTCCGTGCAATTTCAGAGCTCTTCAGTCTTGGCCTCTTCTGAAGAGAGAGTTGTTCATTTGTTTTCAGATAGACAATGTCACAACTGTGGCATACATCAATCATCAAGGAGGGACTCACAGTCCTCTGGCTATGAAAGAAGTATCTCGAATTTTGGTTTGGGCGGAATCCAGCTCCTGTCTAATCTCTGCGGTTCATATCCCAGGTATGGACAATTGGAAAGCGGATTATCTCAGTCGCCAAACGTTGCACCTGGGCGAATGGTCTTCACCCAGAGGTATTTCCTCAGATTGCTCAAATGTGGGAACTCCCAGAAATAGATCTGATGGCTTCTCATCTAAACAAGAAACTTCCCTGGTATCTGTCCGGATCCAGGGATCCTCGGGCGGCGGCAGTGGATGCATTATCTCTTCCTTAAAAGTGTCATCCTGCCTATATCTTTCCGCCTCTAGTTCTTCTTCCAAGGGTATTCTCCAATATTCTAAGGAATGCTCGTTTGTCCTGCTGGTAGCTCCAGCATGGCCTCACAGGTTTTGGTATGCGGATCTTGTCCGGATGACCTCTTGCCAGCTGTGGACTCTTCCGTTAAGACCAGTCTTCTGTCTCAAGGTTCTTTTTTCCATCAGGATCTCAAAACCTTAATTTTAAGGTGTGGAGTTTGAACGCTTGATTCTTGGTCAAAGAGGTTTCTCTGACTCTGTGATTGATACTATGTGACAGGCTCGTAAATCTGTATCTAGAGAGATATATTATAGAGTCTGGAAGACTTATATTTCTTCAGGATGGTTTAGATAAAGGTTTGTCCGCAAGTTTCTTGAAAGACAAATCTCTGCTCTTTCTGTTCTTTTTCACAGAAGGATTGCTAATCTTCCTGATATTCATTGTTTTGTACAAGCTTTGGTTCGTATAAAACCTGTCATTAAGTCAATTTCTCCTCCTTGGAGTTTGAATTTGGTTCTGGGGGCTCTTCAAGCTCCTCCTTTTGAACCCATGCATTCTTTGGTCATTATATTACTTTCTTGGAAAGTTTTGTTTCTTTTGGCCATCTCTTCTGCCAGAAGAGTCTCTGAATTATCTACTCTTTTTTGTGAGTCTCCTTTTCTGATTTTGCATCAGGATAAGGCGGTGCTGCGAACTTCTTTTGAATTTTTTACCTAAGGTTGTGAATTCTAACAACATTAGTAGAGAAATTGTGGTTCCTTCATTATGTCCTAATCCTATGAATTCTAAGGAGAAATCATTGCATTCTTTGGATGCTGTTAGAGCTTTGTAATATTATGTTGAAGCTATTAAGTCTTTCCGAAAGACTTCTAGTCTATTTGTCATCTTTTCCGGTTCTAGAAAAGATCAGAAAGCTTCTGCCTTTTCTTTGGCATCTTGGTTGAAATCTTTATTTCATCATGCCTATGTTGAGTCGGGTAACACTCCGCCTCAAAGGATTACAGCTCATTCTACTAGGTTAGTTTCTACTTCCTGGGCGTTTAAGAATGAAGCTTCGGTTGATCAGATTTGCAAAACAGCAACTTGGTCCTCTTTGCATACTTTTACTAAATTCTACCATTTTGATGTGTTTTCTTCTTCTGAAGCAGTTTTTGGTAGAAACGTACTTCAGGCAGTGGTTTCAGCTTTGAATCTTCTGCTTATGTTTTTTCATTAAAAATTTTATTCTGGGTGTGGATTATTTTCAGCAGGAATTGGCTGTCTTTATTTTATCCCTCCCTCTCTAGTGACTCTTGTGTGGAAAGATCCACATCTTGGGTAATCATTATCCCATACGTCACTAGCTCATGGACTCTTGCTAATTACATGAAAGAAAACATAATTTATGTAAGAACTTACCTGATAAATTCATTTCTTTCATATTAGCAAGAGTCCATGAGGCCCGCCCTTTTTTGTGGTGGTTTTGATTTTTTTGTATAAAGCACAATTATTCCAATTCCTTATTTTATATGCTTTCGCACTTTTTTCTTATCACCCCACTTCTTGGCTATTCGTTAAACTGAATTGTGGGTGTGGTGAGGGGTGTATTTATAGGCATTTTAAGGTTTGGGAAACTTTGCCCCTCCTGGTAGGAATGTATATCCCATACGTCACTAGCTCATGGACTCTTGCTAATATGAAAGAAATGAATTTATCAGGTAAGTTCTTACATAAATTATGTTTTTAAACCTACTGTGGTTACTCCAGAGGTTTTTACTATTTCTGATGCTAGTTCTGACATGATTTCTAAGGAATGGAATAAGCCAGGTACTCCTTTTAATCCTTCTGCAAGGTTTAAAAAATTGTATCCTTTACCATCAATTGCAATGGAGTTTTGGGAAAAGATCTCCAAAGTTGATGGGGCTATTTCTACTTTTGCTAAACGAACCACTATTCCTATGGAAGATAGTACTTCCTTTAAAGATCCTTTAGATAGGAAGATTGAATCTTATCTAAGGAAAGCCTATTTATATTCAGGTCATCTTCTTAGGCCTGCAATTACTTTGGCTGATGTTGCAGCTTCTTCAACTTTTTGGTTGTAGAATTTAGCACAACAAGAATTGGATTCTGACATATCTAGCATTGTTCGCTTACTGCAACATGCTAATCATTTTATTTGTGATGCCATTTTTTATATCAAAATTGATGTTAGATCCATGTCTTTAGCTATTTTAGCTAGAAGAGCCTTGTGGCTTAAATCTTGGAATGCTGATATGACACCTAAGTCTAGATTTCTATCTCTTTCTTTCCAAGGTAATAATTTATTTGGTTCTCAGTTGGATTCTATTATTTCAACTGTTACTGGGGGGAAATGAGTTTTTTTGCCTCAGGAAAAAAAAACCTAAGAGTAAATCTAAGGATTCTAATAATTTCCGTTCCTTTCGTCAAAATAAGGAACAAAAACCTAATCCTTCCCCCAAGGAATCTGTTTCCAATTGGAAGTCTTCCTCAAAATGGAATAAATCCAAGCCTTTTTAGAAACTAAAGTAAGCCCCTAAGTCCGCATGAAGGTGCGGCCCTCATTCCACCTCAGCTGGTAGGGGGCAGATTAAGGTTTTCAAGGATGTTTGGATAAATTCTGTCCAAAATCAATGGATTCAGAGCATTGTCTCTTAGGGGTATCAAATTGGATTCAAAGTAAGACCTCCTGTGAGGAGATTTTTTCTCTCACGCATCCTAGTAAATCCAGTAAAAGCTCAGGCTTTCCTGAAGTGTGTTTCAGATCTGGAGGTTTCAGGGGTAATCATGCCAGTTCTTCCCCAGGAACAAGGCCTGGGGTTTTATTCAAATCTATTCATTGTCCGAAAGAAAGAAAATTTCGAATCGTTATGTAAGAGTACCAACTTTCAAGATGGTGACTATAAGGACTATTCTGCCTTCTGTTCAGCAAGAACATTATATGTCTACAATAGATTTGCAGGATGCTTACCTTCATATTCTGATTCATCCAGAACATTATCAGTTCCTGAGATTCTCTTTTCTAGACAAGCATTACCAATTTGTTGCTCTTGCATTTGGCCTAGCAACAGCTCCAAGAATCTTTTCAAAAGTTATGGGTGCCCTACTCTCTGTAATCAGAGAACAGGTTATTGCGGTGTTTCCTTATTTGGACGATATCTTGGTACTAGCTCAGTCTTTACGTTCTGCAGAATCTCACATGAATCAACTTGTGTTGTTTCTTCGAAAACATGGTTGGAGGATCAATTTACCAAAAAGTTCCTTGATTCCTCAGACAAGGGTCACCTTTTTAGGTTTCCAGATAGATTCAGTGTCCATGACTCTGTCTCTAACAGACAAGAGACGTTTAAAATTGGTTGCAGCATGTCGGTGCCTTCAGTCTCAGTCATTCCCTTCAGTGGCTATGTGCATGGAAGTTTTAGGCCTCATGACTGCAGCATCGGATGCGATTCTTTTTGCTTGTTTTCACATGAGACCTCTCGAGCTTTGCATGCTGAATCAATGGTGCCGGGATTATACAAAGATATCACAATTAATATCCTTAATTCTCAGAGCTCTTCAGTTTTGGCCTCTGTTGAAGAGAGAACCGTTCATTTGTTTTCAGACAGAAAATATCACAACGGTGGCATATGTCAATCATCAGGGTGGGACTCTCTGTCCCCTAGCTATGAAAGAAGTATCTTGGATACTTGTTTGGGCGGAATCCAGCTCTTGTCTAATTTCTGCGGTTCATATCCGAGGTGTAGACAATTAGGAGGCAGATTATCCCAGCCATCAGACTTTACATCCAGGGGAGTGGTCTTTCCATCCAGATGTGTTTTCTCAGATTGTTCAGATGTGGGGTCTTCCAGAAATAGATCTGATGGCCTCTCATCTAAACAAGAAACTTCCCAGATACCCTTCCAGGTCCAGGGATTCTCAGGCGGAAGCAGTGGATGCGCTGACATTTCCTTGGTGTTATCAACCTGCTTATATCTTCTCGCCTCTAGTTCTTCTTCCGAGAGTGATCTCCAAGATCATCATGGAACAATCATTTGTGTTGCTGGTGGCTCCAGCATGGCTCCACAGGTTTTGGTATACGGATCTTGTTCGGATGTCCAGTGGCCAACCTTGGCCACTTCTGTTAAGGCCGGACCTACTGTCTCAAGGTCCGTTTTTCCATCAGGATCTCAAATCATTAAATTTGAAGGTATGGAAATTGAACGCTAAGTATTAAGTCATAGAGGTTTCTCTGATTCAGTCATTAATACTATGTTACAAGCTCGTAAATCTGTCTCTAGGAAGATGTATTATCGAGTTTTGAAGATTTACATTTCAAGGTTTCTTCTCATAAATTCTCTTGGCATTCTTTTAGAATTCCTAGAATTTTACAGTTTCGCCAGGGTGGTTTGGATAGGGGTTTGTCTGCAAGTTCCTTAAAGGGACAAATCTCTGCTCTTTCAGTTTTATTTCACAGAAAGATTGCTAAACTTTCTGATATTCACTGTTTTGTACAGGTTTTAGTTCGTATTAATCCCGTCATTAAATCAATTTCTCCTCCTTGGAGTCTTAATTTGGTTTTGAAGGTGTTACAGGCTCCTCCGTTTGAGCCTATGCATTCTTTGGACATTAAACTACTTTCTTGGAAAGTATTGTTCCTTTTGGCCATCTCTACTGCTAGAAGAGTGTCTGAGCTATCTGTTCTTTCTTGTGAATCTCCTTTTCTGATTTTTCATCAGGATAAGGTGGTTTTGCGGACTTCATTTGAATTTTTACCTAAGGTTGTGAATTCTAACAACATTAGTAGAGAAATTGTTTCTCCTTTGTGTCCTAATCCTTTGAATCTTTTGGAAAGATCCTTATATTCTTTGGATGTGGTAAGAGCTTTGAAATATAATGTTGAAGATACTAAAGATTTCAGAAAGACATTACAGCTCATTCTACTAGATCAGTCTCCACTTCGTGGGCTTTTAAGAATGAAGCTTCAGTTGATAAGATTTGCAAAGCAGCAACTTGGTTCTCTTTGCATACATTTACTAAATTCTACCATTTTGATGTATTTGCTTCTTCTGAAGCAGTTTTTGGTAGAAAAGTTCTTCAGGCAGCTGTTTCAGTCTGATTCCTCTGCTGATGTTTTAAGTTTTTCTTTTCTTTATGAGAATAACTTATATTTTGGGTTGTGGATTATTTTTTCAGCATTTGTCTGTTTTTTATTTTTATCTCTCCCTCTCTAGTGACTCTTGCGTGGAGTTCCACATCTTGGGTATTTGATATCCCATACGTCACTAGCTCATGGACTCTTGTCAATTACGTGAAAGAAAACACAATTTATGTAAGAACTTACCTGATAAATTAATTTCTTTCATATTGGCAAGAGTCCATGAGGCCCACCCTTTTTATGGTGGTTATGATTCTTTTGTATAAAGCACAATTATTCCAAATTTCTTTGTTGATGCTTTTTACTACTTTCTTTATCACCCCACTACTTGGCTATTCGTTAAACTGAATTGTGGGTGTGGTGAGGGGTGTATTTATAGGCATTTTGAGGTTTGGGAAACTTTGCCCCTCCTGTTAGGATTGTATATCCCATACGTCACTAGCTCATGGACTCTTGCCAATATGAAAGAAATGAATTTATCAGGTAAGTTCTTACATAAATGATGTTTTTCATTAAAAAAAAAAATGAAACCTATTTAAACAGTGCTATTTCATGGACATAATTGACGTTTATAGTGTTTTTTTGTCCTTTTTAACATGTTTATTATTATTTTTTCAGCACTTATTGAAGCAAAAGATGTTGACCTACACCTGAGAGTTCTAAGACAACATATACAGTTATTGGAGGAAACAGAATTTCCGCTAATCTACATATTAATGTCTCCTTTACTTCACACCATCTGTCTCATCTGGAGCCACTCCAGGTTTTACAATACACCTGCAAGAATTATTATTTTACTGCAGGAGTTTTGCAACTTTCTCATCGATCAGGTATAAACCATCACATCAGCAATCATCGGAATCATAAAAATTTTTATTTTATTAATTTGGTTACTTAGGTGGATCATGTGATCAACCAAAGAGTTTTACACACTAAATATATTTAGGGGGCTTAAAACTGAAAAAAAGAAAATGCTTTAGTGTTTCTGAACATTTTATTGTTGCCCTATTGCTTACTTGCATGTAATTATGTCTTTTACTCTTAACCCATGCTTAAACACTTAGTGCTAGATTACAAGTGAGACAAAAACAGTTTTGAGCAAGCGATATCGTCTTTTCACAAGCCTTTTTCCTTCTGCTGATATTAGAAGTTGAGAGAAATCATGATTGCACTAGCGCAATCGCCATTTGTGCTTCAATCCTTACTGCGATCTCAGAGCTGTGGTTAACCGTTTTCCGAAACAAAAAACTTGCACAAAATACTTCAAAAATACATAACAAAGTACAGTTACACTCATATTAACACTGTCTAATAAAAATTATTTCAAAAAAATTGTGCACACAAGTTATAAAAGGCTCAAGGATATGAGATCTCAGAAAAAAAAGGCAGGCAAAGGGCTTCATCATAGAGATACGTACATATACATGCATATATGTGTACATATATATTAATGTATTTATATGTGTATATATGTATTTACAGTCATATACACATATAAAAACATTAATATATATGCACACATATATAGACATATATATGTGCATTAGAGCCCTTTGCCGTTAAGTAGCTGAAAACATGATAAAACATATTTTATGCAGTATTCATATTTAATAAAGTTTTTAACTATGCATTTACTGTAAATATTTCACATTCGCTAAGGCGAATATGCTATGTTTGCACGATAGTTGGGGTTTTTTTTAACAATTTTTTTTCTCCATTTACTTCTATGGGGAATGCGAAAATACAATGTGCGATTTCGGGTGTTGACAAGAGACATATGTGTGTAGTCACCAATCAACAGCTAGCTCCCAGTATCACTATTAGTGTTGTTATTGAGCCTCCCTTGGTATACTTATTAACATCGAATTCCAAGAGAATTAAGTAAAATTGATAACAGAATTGAAAAGAAAATTATTTTTAAAACTGAATGATGTTTCTGAGCTATGAAATTTAAATTTTTACTTCCATGACCCCTTAACCCGTCTAAATTATGACTATGATATAAGTTAAATTCTGCTTTTCTTAGTCGTATGAATGTATACTGCAACTTGGGTTTTTTAAGGTATGGGACAGTTTACTTAGGCTCAACATAAAATTACAGATAGTTTCTTTCCTTAATATTGTTCACTAAAAAGTTGTTGGAACAATTATTTCTCTGTCAGAACAAATAAAATGTACTTCCTATAGCATTTTCTGTGTGGATTCAGCAAATTATAGGTCAGGCTTGATTTAAATGGGACAGATTTGAAAAAATAAACTGAAACAGAGTTTTCAAACTATATTTTTTAAATAGCATACAATTATATAATTACTAGTCTTAAAGCCCGTGGCCATTTTTTGCAGTACAGCGGTCCCACCCCTTGCTCTCTCTCTATCCCCCCTCTCTTTTGCTCTCTCTTTCTCCCCTCTCTTTTGCTCTCTCTTTCTTCCCTCTCTTTTGCTCTCTCTTTCTCCCCTCTCTTTTGCTCTCTCTTTCTCCCCTCTCTTTCGCTCTCTCTTTCTCCCCTCTCTTTTACTCTCTCTCTCCCCCCTCTCTTTTGCTCTCTCTCCCCTTTTTGCTGTCTCTCTCGCTCTCTTTTGCTGTCTCTCTCCCCCTCTTTTGCTGTCTCTCTCCCCCTCTCGTTTGCTCTCTCTCTTCCCCCCTCTCGTTTGCTCTCTCTCTTCCCCCCTCTCGTTTGCTCTCTCTCTTCCCAAACTATCACCTAGATTACGAGTTTTGTCGGTAATGGTGTGCGGTGCTAACGAGCAGTTTTCCCTCACCGCTCACCTACAGACAATGCTGGTATTACGGGTTTTTAGAAACCCGGCGAGAAAAGTGAGCGGAGAGCAAAATTTAGCTCCACATCTCACCTCAATACCAGCGCTTACGGTAGCGGTGAGCTGGCAAAACGTGCTTGTGCACTATTTCCCCATAGGGATCAATGGGGGAGAACTGGCTGAAAAAAAAAACTAACACCTGCAAAAAAGCAGCGTAAAACTCCTAACGCAATCTCATTGATTCTTATGGGGAAATAAAAGTTATGTCTACACCTAACACCCTAACATGAACCCTGAGTCTAAACACCCCTAATCTTACACTTATTAACCCCTAATCCGCCGCCCCCGACATCACCGACACCTGCATAATATTATTAACCCCTAATCTGCCTCTCCGGACACCGCCGCCACCTACATTATACTTATTAACCCCTAATCTGCTGCCCCCAACATCGCCGACACCTACATACTATTTATTAACCCCTAATCTGCCGCCCCCAATGTCGCCGCCACCTACCTATACTTATTAACCCCTAATCTGCCGCCCCCAACGTCACCACCACTATAATAAAGTTGTTAACCCCAAAACCTAAGTCTAACCATAACCCTAACCCCCCCTAACTTAAATATAATTTAAATATATCTAAATAAATATTACTATAATTAACTAAATAATTCCTATTTAAAACTACTTACCTATAAAATAAACCCTAAGATAGCTACAATATAACAAATAGTTACATTGTAGCTAGCTTAGGGTTTATTTTTATTTTACAGGCAACTTTGTATTTATTTTAACTAGATAGAATAGTTAATAAATAGTTATTAACTATTTAATAGCTACCTAGTTAAAATAAATTCAAATTTACCTGTAAAATAAATCCTAACCTAAGTTACAATTACACCTAACACTACACTATAATTAAATTAATTACCTAAACTAAATGCAATTAAATACAATTTAAATAAATTATCTAAAGTACGAAAAAAACACTAAATTACTGAAAATAATAAAATAATTACAAGTTTTTTAAACTAATTACACCTAATCTAATCCCCCTAATAAAATAAAAAAGCCCCCCAAAATAATAAAAAGCCCTACCCTATACTAAATTACAAATAGTCCTTGAAAGGGCCTTTTGCGGGGCATTGCCCCAAAGTAATCAGCTCTTTTACCTGTAAAAAAAGTACAATACCCCCCCAACATTAAAACCCACCACCCACACACCCAACCCTACTCTAAAATCCATCCAATATCCCCTTAATAAAACCTAACACTAACCCCTTGAAGATCACCCTACCTTGAGAAGTCTTCACCAAACCGGGCCGAAGACCTCAATGAAGCCGGGCAAAGTGGTCCTCCAGACGGGCAGAAGTCTTGATCGAAGCAGGGAAGTTTTTTTTCTTACTTTAGATAATTTATTTAAATTGTATTTAATTGTATTTAGTTTAGGTAATTAATTTAATTATAGTGCAGTGTTAGGTGTAATTGTAACTTAGGTTAGGATTTATTTGACAGGTAAATTTGAATTTATTTTAACTAAGTAGCTATTAAATAGTTAATAACTATTTAATAACTATTGTACCTAGTTAAAATAAATACAAAGTTGCCTTAAAATAAAAATAAACCCTAAGCTAGCTACAATGTAACTATTAGTTATATTGTAGCTAGTTTATGGTTTATTTTATCGGTAAGTATTTAGTTTTAAATAGGAATTATTTAGTTAATTGTAGTAATTTTATTTAGATTTATTTAAATTATATTTCAGTTAGGGGGGGTTAGGGTTAGACTTAGAGTTAGGGGTTAATACATTTAATATAGTTGCGGCGACGTTTTGGGCGTCAGAATAGGGGTTAATAAATGTAGGTAGGTGTCGGCGATGTTAGGGCCGGCAGATTAGGGGTTAATAAAATGTAACTAGTGTTTGCAATGCAGGAGTGCGGCGGTTTAGGGGTTAATATATTTATTATAGTGGCGGCGATGTCCGGTTCAGCAGATTAGGGGTTAAAAATGTTATTTTAGTGTTTGCGATGTGAGGGGGTCCTTGGTTTAGGGGTAAATAGGTAATTTATGGGTGTTAGTGTACTTTTTAGCACTTTAGTTAAGAGTTTTATACTACGGCGTTAGCCCATAAAACGCTTAACTACTGACTTTTTAAATGCAGTATCAGTCTTGACAGGAGAGGCTGTACCGCTCACTTTTTGGAATACTTTTTGTAATACCGGCGTTATGCAAGTCCCATTGAAAATATAGGATACACAATTGACGTAAGTGGATTTGCGGTATTTTTGAGTCTGACCAAAAAAGTGAGCGGTACACCTGTACCTGCAAGACTCGTAATACCAGCATTAGGAAAAAAGCAACGCTGCTTTTTAAGGCTAACGCAAGACTCGTAATCTAGCCGTATATTTTTTAAATAGCATACAATTATATAATTACTAGTCCTAAAGCCTGTGTACACGGGCCATTTTTTGCAGTACAGCGGTCCCACCCCTTGCTCTCTCTCTATCCCCCCTCTCTTTTGCTCTCTCTTTCTCCCTTCTCTTTTGCTCTCTCTTTCTCCCCTCTGTTTTGCTCTCTCTTTCTTCCCTCTCTTTTGCTCTCTCTTTCTCCCCTCTCTTTTGCTCTCTCTTTCTCCCCTCTCTTTTGCTCTCTCTTTCTCCCCTCTCTTTTGCTCTCTCTTTCTCCCCTCTCTTTTGCTCTCTCTTTCTCCCCTCTCTTTTGCTCTCTCTTTCTCCCCTCTCTTTTGCTCTCTCTTTCTCCCTTCTGTTTTGCTCTCTCTTTCTACCCTCTGTTTTGCTCTCTCTTTCTCCCCTCTCTTTTGCTCTCTCTTTCTCCTCCCCTCTCTTTTACTCTCTCCCTCTCCCCTCTCTTTTACTCTCTCTCTCCCCCCTCTCTTTTGTTCTCTCTCCCCCTCTTTTGGTGTCTCTCTCTCCCTCTTTTGCTGTCTCTCTCCCCCTCTCATTTGTTCTCTCTCTTCCCCCCTCTGGTTTGCTCTCTCTCCCCCCCCCCCCTCTCTCCCTTCTCTCCTCTCATTTGCTCTATCTCTCCCCCTCTCTTTTGTGCTCTCTCCCCCTCTCTTTTGTGCTCTCTCCCCCCTCTCTTTTGTACTCTCTCCCCCCTCTCTTTTGTGCTCTCTCCCCCCTCTCTTTTGTGCTCTCTCCCCCCTCTCTTTTGTGCTCTCCCCCCCTCTCTTTTGTGCTGTCTCTCTACCCCTCTCTTTTGTGCTGTCTCTCTCCCCCCTCTCTTTTGTGCTGTCTCTCTCCCCCCTCTCTTTTGTGCTGTCTCTCTCCCCCCTCTCTTTTGTGCTGTCTCTCTCCCCCATCTCTTTTGTGCTGTCTCTCTCCCCCATCTCTTTTTTGCTGTCTCTCTCCCCCATCTCTTTTTTGCTGTCTCTCTCCCCCATCTCTTTTTTGCTGTCTCTCTCCCCCATCTCTTTTGTTCTGTCTCTCTCCCCCTCTCTTTATCCCCCCCTCTTCTGCTCTCTGTCCCAGCAGTCGGTCCCGCCCACGTCGCACCCGCCCGGTCATGCCCACGTCTTGCCCGGCCACGCCCACTCCACGACACGCTGACCCTGACGCCAGATGCCAGGTCAGTTGAAAGGCCAGGTGTGTTTGTCCTCGCGCGCAGTTTCTACTGCGCATGACAGCTTCGGACAAACACACTTGGCCTTTTATTATATAGGATACTATGATACAGACATATTATATGTATACATTCTATATTGAAAACATATTGTATAGTGATACAATATATCACGCTTTAAGATAAAATGTATTCTTTTGATAACCCTTGTATAATTATTTTTCCCTTTGGTTGCCACTGACATCTAGCTGCATATGAGGTTAATGCCTATTTTGAAGACAATCTCTTGTATTTTTGGCAAATTCATTATAATAGTTGTTATATGTGGTTTTTATACAAAAGATATATATTTCAAAGCATTTTTTGTAATAATAGGTATACGTTTTATAGTACATAATCCTGCTTCAAATAAGATTAAGAAAATTATTTAGTTCATGAGTTCTATAAACAGGAAAATTTATATTTTTGCATTGCTCGCGTTTCCCCTGTTGGAAAAAAAATTAGTCATTTTTTGTTAATTCAACTTTGCTTCTTTCCTCTGAGCTCTATAAATGTTCTCTAAAGGTTGTATTTGAACTATACAATTAGGAATACATATAAACCATGGAGTAGTATAAAAAGAATGCAACTTTATAGTTTAGAATACATTAGCTTAAAATATCATATCAAAATACATCTATAATTTGATTTAGGATATAAAATAAGGATCAAAAAATCTGTATTAATATCAAAATAACCTGTTTTCTATTTAAATCCACTTTACTTATGTATGCACTTTACTTTAATCCAAAATAAACAAATACACAGAACGCTCTAAAACCAAAATAAGCTTTGAGCAAAGATACTCCCCTTGTAGATCAACATTTATTTTTTATAAATTAATGGTATCTAATTACTTGAAAAACTATATAACATTTAAAGCACCATTAATAATGATATATATGGAGGCATGTATTAACCTACTGTACTATACATAATAAATTCATAAAGCTACTTTGCCTATAAATTGAGGCAAGCTTTAGTACAAAACACAGGAATAGAAAGCACTTTCCTTTTGCTTCAGATGTGAAAAGTATTGTTCGCTATGTAAAGCCTGCGTTTCATTTTTTTTATTCTGCTGTTGACACAAAATGAATATGCTGTAAGTTTCTAATTGGCATTGCATTAGCTGCTATGGAAATTGTTAGGTCAACTACAGGAAATCGACTTGCTCCTTTCAACTTTGTGAATACGTTTACTGTACATCAACCTGTCAGGAATACAATGATAAGCAGTGCATAAATGTGTCTCTTCAGGCATGAAATAGAACTATATTATACTTGTCATATTTCTTTGATAATAAACCTTTGAATATAGCGTTGCTTTTTTGTGTCTGCTAGTCTAAGTCTATGACTCTATATGTGAATTTATGGAACAGTGTGCAACTTAATCCAGTTCATTTTACATGTATGAGGAGAGAGAACGTTTACTTAAAGTACATGTTCAGCGCAAAGCTTTTTGTTTGACATTAACCCAACTGACCATTGCAGATGCTGTTGACAATACTGCACCCACTCAGTGTTGATCTTCGTATTAATGTATTATAGAAGGGATACATACATAATGTAAACTGTGACAATACTGCAGCTATTTAATATTATGTTGTCTAACATGCAACAAATTGTATGCACGTCACCAGTGACAATATTGTAGCTTCTCATTGTTATGGTAAGGATTATACAAGTTGTTGACTTCTCTTGTTTGCATATTCAATACTGCAGCATATTAATGTTAGAGTTAATACATTTAAATTGGTGTAGCACCCTCTTTCATGCAAAGGGTTACATACATACATGTGATCAGTGAGAACATTGCAGCTCATCAATTTTAGGGTTAAAGAGATACTGAATCCAAAATTATTATTTTTTTATTCAGATAGAGCATGCAATTTTAAGCAACTTTCTAATTTACTCCTATTACCAATTTTTCTTCGTTCTGTTGCTATCTTTATTTAAACAGCAGGAATGTAAAGCTTAGGAGCTGGCCCATTTTTGGTTCAGACCCTGGGTTACACTTGCTTTTTGGTTGGCTGAATGTAGTCACCAATAAGCAAGCACTATCCAGGATGCTGAACCTAAAATGGGTCAGCTCCTAAGCTTTACATTCCTGCTGTTAAAATATTTTAATAAAGACCGAAGAAAAATTGATAATAGGAGTAAATCAGAAAGTTGCTTAAAATTGTTGCTATATCTGAATTATTGAAGAAAGAATTGTGTTTAGTATCCCTTTAAGGTTAACTTGTTACAGCACCCTCTGGCATGCAAAGGGTTTCATACAGATCCACTAGTCACAGTATTGCAACTTCTCAATGCTAGCATTAGGGTTAACTTGTTGCAATACATTATGCCAGCTGTGACAATACTATGCTGCTTATCACCAAGTCTGAACTTTGCATGTAACAGCTGGGTCACAGCTCTCAAGAGGCCCCATCTCTAGTGTTGCCTTAAAGGGATAGTCTAGTCAAAATTAAACTTTCATGATTCAAATGGAGCATACAATTTTAAACAACTTTCTCATTTACTCCTATTATCAATTTTTCTTTGTTCTCTTGGTATCTTTATTTTAATGTAAGCATAGGAGCTGGCCCATTTTTTGTTCAGCACATGGGTAGTGCTTGCTGATTGGTGGCTACAGTTTTTCAAATAAAGATTCCAAGAGAATGACGAAAAATTGATAATAGGAGTAAATTAGAAAGTTGCTTAAAATTGCATGTTCTATCTGAATCATGAAAGTTTAATTTTGACTAGACTATCCCTTTAAGGCTAGAGTTAGGTTTATTGTTACAGTTAACTCATTGTGCACTCTCCAGCATCTGCGGGGTTACTTAACATCTCTATCACATCTGGTATCACCTTTGCAATCTACGTTGTGGAGACGCCGCATGTCTGTGGATACAATATAGCAGCTGCCATAAATTGCCTATGATATTTCAGAGTTTAAGCAGAAAATGTAACACACACAATATACATAAAAATGTAAATGTTTAATAACCGTTGACATTCTTCGAGCCTAAGCAGTGATACTTTAATATGTCATTTCTGATATTTGCTTTACTAGTACAATAATTTCATTCATTTTAATAGTGTGCACAATTCACAAACATAGAGACTGATTTTGTTTTTTTAAATTACAGTCAAGATCATATCTTGAACCAGAAGACCTTTTTAAATCAGAAACAGAAGAAGCCCTGGAACAAGTACAGATAGCACTGAATGCTCTCAGGAGCTTCCGAAATTCATTTCTGTATCACAGAAGCAAGTTGGGGACGTATTACTCAGATATCCAAGACATTAAAACATGGGACTTTCAATCTCAAATGGTGTTTGCGAGATATGACAGATTCCTTGAACGCTTAACGAAGATTGAGGTATTTAATTCTACTAATTGTATCCCATTCAAATTTGAGTTCTATAAATACATACACTACTGCAATTTGAATTGCAAATGAGCTGACATACATCTATTATTTAAGAAAAATGCTACTTTACTGCCTTACATAAGACATATATTAGACTTAAAATAATACATTCCTGTAATAGATATAATTATAATTATTACTGTAATTACACCTGTTTGAAAGAGTCAGCGACCAAAACAATTATGCTTAATTGGGTATATATTGCATTTTAAGAATCTGAAGTAATATATTGGTATTTTCAGAAAATATCAGTAATTATTTCTGCATGGCATTTATATTATTAATTTAAATATATGTATATTTATTTTAAAATTATGGTGACTAATCCTTGTAAAAAAAAATAATAATAAATAATATATATATATATATATATATAAATATATATATATATTATTTCTTTCATCCAGGTGTTGAGAGTCCACGATCAATTATTCTTGGGAATTACTCTTCACTGCCATAGTTGGCTCCAAGGGTGGGCATTGGGGGCAATGAAAAACCCAAATGGAATGCAGTGCCCCCTCAAAAAATATTGATATGATCATACACTTTAAAAATAATAAATAATGAATTGTTATGTAATGCTGCATACTGGGGGGCGGATTTAGCTGCTGAACTGTGACGTCGCATCACGCATCTGCAAGGAGCTCCATGTCTTAACCTCTTATTTGGAATTGGAAGTTAGAGACTTTTTGAACTTGTCTTTAACCCTATTAATTTTATCTAACTATCGTGAGTTACTCATTTTCTTAAACAATAGACCATGATAAGAATATGATTGTATCATATAAATATGTCTATAAAAGGCTACCAGCTTCTATCGACACCTCAAAATTGCACTGTAATCTTAGGCCGGGCCTAATTTCACAGTACACTTTTGAGGCATCGATAGAAGCCGGTAGCCATTTATAGACATATTTATATGATACTATCATATTCTTATAGGTTCACAGTGCATAGGTTGTATTAAGTAGCCTAATATCCGTTAGTTATTGCAAAACAGGTATATCTAAATCTAATCTAAAAAATTACCAGTACCTGAAAACCTAGTATCCTCACTGCTATTGCAAACAAAGGGGTTAATTGCATTGGGGGTTTGGGGTGCATGGCAGTTTAGGGGACATGATTGAGATTTGAGAATGAGTTTAAGGGTTTTGGATCATGGTGATTAAGGAGTGAATTGTTTTTAAGGAGCTATTGCACTGGGGGTCTCAAGTTTAATGGCTCTGTTTTAGTGCACTGCATAGGATTTAGACTTCATTCTTTTACTTAGTGATTTAGCACATATTCTCCAAACGTTAATAGTGGGGGATAAGCCAGCCAGAAGCTACACTTTTCTGTAGAACATGTAGGTCTGCTCTTATTTTGACTCTCCTACATGCTTTGTAAATGCGTGCCCCCTTGTGAAAAAAAAATTCCCCCCCATTTCATTTGTTCTGGAGCTGACCCTGTTCACTGCGACTAGGAGGAGGCAAAGATTCCCAAACCCCTGGAACTCTATAAAACACATCCCACCTCACTGGCAACTCAGTCTTGTCTTTGCTTCCACTGGAGGAGGTTGAAAAATGAAGATGTGCATTTGATTCTTCAGTGGAAGGGGTTATCAAACTGATTTGATGCCCATTTCTCCTACAATGATTGTTGGAGGAATGTCTCTGGAGTATTGGTAGTGGCATGTATTTCACCTAATGGGATTTATTCACAAGCCTTTCTGTGGATTTTGCAAGGACTTGTCATTTGCCTACTTTTGCTGGATAATCAATATACTCATATTCCAGATCCTTTTTAGGTAATTCCTCTATATTATTAAGTATTTATAATTTTGCGTCATATTTTTGCTAACATACGGCTAGATTTAGAGTTCTGCGGCCAAAGGGGTGCTTTAGCTACGCTGGCTTTTTTTCTCCCGCACCTTTTAAATACCGCTGGTATTTAGAGTTCACAGAAGGGCTGCGTTAGGCTCCAAAAATAGAGCGTAGAGCATATTTACCGCCACTGCAACTCTAAATACCAGCGTTGCTTACGGACGCGGCCAGCTTAAAAAATGTGCTTGTGCACGATTCCCCCATAGAAAACAATAGGGCTGTTTGAGCTGAAAAAAAAACCTAACACCTGCAAAAAAGCAGCGTTCAGCTCCTAACGCAGCTACATTGTTTCCTATGGGGAAACACTTCCTATGTCTGCACCTAACACCCTAACATGTACCCCGAGTCTAAACACCCCTAACCTTACACTTATTAACCCCTAATCTGCCGCCCCCGCTATCGCTGACCCCTGCATATTATTATTAACCCCTAATCTGCCGCTCCGTACACCGCCGCCAGATACGTTATCCCTATGTACCCCTAATCTGCTGCCCCTAACATCGCTGACCACTATGTTATATTTATTAACCCCTAATCTGCCGCCTCCGCTATCGCTGACACCTGCATATTATTATTAACCCCTAATCTGCCGCTCCGTACACCGCCGCCAGCTACATTATACCTATGTACCCCTAATATGCTGCCCCTAATATTGCCGACCCCTATATTATATTTATTAACCCCTAATCTGCCCCCCACAACGTCGCCTCCACCTACCTACAATAATTAACCCCTAATCTGCCGACCGGATCTCACCGCTACTATAATAAATGTATTAACCCCTAAAGCTAAGTCTAACTCTAACCCTAACACCCCCCTAACTTAAATATAATTTAAATCTAACAAAATAAATTAACTATTATTAAATAAATTATTCCTATTTAAAGCTAAATACTTACCTGTAAAATAAACCCTAATATAGCTACAATATAAATTATAATTATATTGTAGCTATTTTAGGATTAATATTTATTTTACAGGCAACTTTGTAATTATATCAACCAGGTACAATAGCTATTAAATAGTTAAAAACTATTTAATAGTTACCTAGTTAAAATAATTACAAAATTACCTGTAAAATAAATCCTAACCTAAGTTACAATTAAACCTAACACTACACTATCAATAAATTAATTAAATAAAATACCTACAATTATCTACAATTAAACCTAACGCTACACTATCAATAAATTAATTAAATACAATACCTACAAATAAATACAATGAAATAAACTAACTAAAGTACAAAAAATAAAAAAGAACTAAGTTACAAAAAATAAAAAAATATTTACAAACATTAGAAAAATATTACAACAATTTTAAACTAATTACACCTACTCTAAGTCCCCTAATAAAGTAACAAAGCCCCCCAAAATAAGAAAATGCCCTACCCTATTCTAAATTTAAAAAGTTCAAAGCTCTTTTACCTTACCAGCCCTGAAAAGGGCCCTTTGCGGGGCATGCCCCAAAGAATTCAGCTCTTTTGCCTGTAAAAAAAACATACAATACCCCCCCCCAACATTACAACCCACCACCCACATACCCCTAATCTAACCCAAACCCCCCTTAAATAAACCTAACACTAAGCCCCTGAAGATCTTCCTACCTTATCTTCACCACGCCGGGTTCACCGATCGATCCAGAAGAGCTCCTCCGATGTCTTGATCCAAGCCCAAGCGGGTGGCTGAAGATGTCTTCATCCAAGCGGGAGCTGAAGCGGTCCATGATCCTGCTGAAGTCTTGATCCAAGCGGCATCTTCAATCTTCTTTCTTCCGGATCCATGTTCATCCCGCCGACGCGGAACATCCATCTTCACCGACGACTTCCCGACGAATGACGGTTCCTTTAAGGGACGTCATCCAAGATGGCGTCCCTCGAATTCCGATTGGCTGATAGGATTCTATCAGCCAATCGGAATTAAGGTAGGAAAATTCTGATTAGCTGATGGAATCAGCCAATCAGAATCAAGTTCAATCCGATTGGCTGATCCGATCAGCCAATCAGATTGAGCTCGCATTCTATTGGCTGTTCCGATCAGCCAATAGAATGCGAGCTCAATCTGATTGGCTGATCGGATCAGCCAATCGGATTGAACTTGATTCTGATTGGCTAATTCCATCAGCCAATCAGAATTTTCTTACCTTAATTCTGATTGGCTGATAGAATCCTATCAGCCAATCGGACTTCGAGGGACGCCATCTTGGATGACGTCCCTTAAAGGAACCGTCATTCGTCGGAAAGTCGTCGGTGAAGATGGATGTTTCGCGTTGGCGGGATGAACATGGATCCGGAAGAAAGAAGATTGAAGATGCCGCTTGGATCAAGACTTCAGCCGGATCATGGACCTCTTCAGCTCCCGCTTGGATGAAGACTTCAGTCGGATCATGGACATCTTCAGCCCCCCGCTTGGGCTTGGATCAAGACATCGGAGGAGCTCTTCTGGATCGATCGGTGAAGGTGAAGATAAGGTAGGAAGATCTTCAGGGGCTTAGTGTTAGGTTTATTTAAGGGGGGTTTGGGTTAGATTAGGGGTATGTGGGTGGTGGGTTGTAATGTTGGGGGGGGGTATTGTATGTTTTTTTTACAGGCAAAAGAGCGGAATTCTTTGGGGCATGCCCCGCAAAGGGCCCTTTTCAGGGCTGGTAAGGTAAAAGAGCTTTGAACTTTTTTAATTTAGAATAGGGTAGGGCATTTTTTTATTTTGGGGGGCTTTGTTATTTTATTAGGGGGCTTAGAGTAGGTGTAATTAGTTTAAAATTGTTGTAATATTTTTCTAATGTTTGTAAATATTTTTTTATTTTTTGTAACTTAGTTCTTTTTTATTTTTTGTACTTTAGTTAGTTTATTTTATTGTATTTATCTGTAGGTATTGTATTTAATTAATTTATTGATAGTGTAGTGTTAGGTTTAATTGTAGATAATTGTAGGTATTGTATTTCATTAATTTATTGATAGTGTAGTGTTAGGTTTAATTGTAACTTAGGTTAGGATTTATTTTACAGGTAATTTTGTAATTATTTTAACTAGGTAGCTATTAAATAGTTCTTAACTATTTAATAGCTATTGTACCTGGTTAAAATAATTACAAAGTTGCCTGTAAAATAAATATTAATCCTAAAATAGCTACAATATAATTATAATTTATATTGTAGCTATATTAGGGTTTATTTTACAGGTAAGTATTTAGCTTTAAATAGGAATAATTTATTTAATAATAGTTAATTTATTTTGTTAGATTTAAATTATATTTAAGTTAGGGGGTGTTAGGGTTAGAGTTAGACTTAGCTTTAGGGGTTAATACATTTATTATAGTAGTGGTGAGATCCGGTCCGCAGATTAGGGGTTAATTATTGTAGGTAGGTGGAGGCGACATTGTGGGGGGCAGATTAGGGGTTAATAAATATAATATAGGGGTCGGCGATGTTAGGGGCAGCAGATTAGGGGTACATAGGTATAATGTAGCTGGCGGCGGTGTACGGAGCGGCAGATTAGGGGTTAATAATAATATGCAGGTGTCAGCGATAGCGGGGGCGGCAGATTAGGGATTAATAAATATAACATAGTGGTCGGCGATGTTAAGGGCAGCAGATTAGGGGTACATAGGGATAACGTAGCTGGCGGCGGTGTACGGAGCGGCAGATTAGGGGTTAAAAAATTTTAATAGAGTGGCGGCGATGTGGGGGGACCTCGGTTTAGGGGTACATAGGTAGTTTATGGGTGTTAGTGTACTTTAGAGCACAGTAGTTAAGAGCTTTATAAACTGGCGTTAGCCCAGAAAGCTCTTAACTACTGACTTTTTTCTGCGGCTGGAGTTTTGTCGTTAGATTTCTAACGCTCACTTCAGCCACAACTTTAAATACCGGCGTTAGAAAGATCCCATTGAAAAGATAGGATACGCAAATGGCGTAGGGGGATCTGCGGTATGGAAAAGTCGCGGCTGCAAAGTGAGCGTTAGACCCTTTCCTGACTGACTCCAAATACCAGCGGGCGGTAAAAACCAGCGTTAGGAGCCTCTAACGCTGGTTTTGACGGCTACCGCCCAACTCTAAATCTAGGCCATACTTTTTTGAATGCTTAACGGCTTTTTAAGCACGTATATTTTTTTAAATGCACCCTTTTCTTTTTTTTTTTCATTTCACGTTGGCTTTTGGGCCTGCGTGCGTTGGCATGATGGTGTATGTTTTGGCGCTCTTTTTACTTTATATGACACCAGTTTGACGCACTCCTCTTGTCTTATGTATGCTGTTTAGATAACAGGTAAACTGTGTACTACCACATCTCTGCTTTTATTATTTTTTAATTTATAAGGTTGGCTAAGAGTTTCCATTACTTTAAGCCTTTTTTTGTAATGGGGATTTTACCGTTTAGCTGTTCCTTGCAGTTATGGAGCCTTCTGACTCTGTCCCTGCCTTACAAGCTGGGTCATTTGAACGCTTTTGTTTAGTGTTAATCTCAGGCTAATTTATACAATCAATGTATAAATATTCTAATGTATTCTGACCTATCTAACACTGATTTTGCTTATAAGAGTGTTACTGCTCCTTCTGTTTGTTTGTTTTTAATGCAGAATCTGACTGAAAAACAAAGGCTAGAGAAGAAGCGCCACACCAGAGGCTGATCAAAGATGTTTAAAACATCACAATCAATTTTAATATATATGTACAATACACTCACAAAATAAACCTCGCTTAGAGCATAGGTACAATGCAGTCACACATCACTTGTGTTGTCCCACTGCCCAAATAGAGTGAGTCCTTCCAACTGTGCACTGGATTCCTCAATTCAGTAAAATGGAACTGTTACCTCCATGAGCCTTTCGTGCAGTTCTGTGTGTCAAAGGCTATACTAGGAGTAAAAGATAAAATGCCAAACACTGTGGCTAAGCCTCTGGCGAAGCAGGATTGGACCTACGAAACATGTAAGGCCTCGCCCACTTACTGCTTCATCTCAGTGTTTGTATACACTGCTTTTATTAGCCACAGTGTTTGCAGTTTTATCTTTTATTTATTGCTCACTATGTTTGCGACTTTTGCTGGCAGTTTGTATGCCTATCGTCCCATGAGACCCTCCCTCTGCATTTAGTTTATTTTGGGCCATTGCCAGTTAACTCCTACTATAGCCTTTGGCACACTGAACTGCACGAAAGGCTCACAGAGGTAACGGTTTTATTTTACTGAATTGTGGAGGGGATTGGGACGGGAGCATCCCACCTTTGGAGAATTCAGTACACATTTGGAAGGACTCCAATCTTTTTGGCCAGTGAGACAGCACAAGTGATGTGTGATTGCAGTGCGATTGAGGTTCATTTTGTGAGCATATTGTACATATATACAGTATACAGGTGGCCCTCGTTTTACAACGGTTCAATTTACACCGTTTCAGAATAACAACCTTTTTTTCCAGTCATGTGACTGCTATTGAAAAGCTTTGAGAAGCAGTGCATTTATTAAAATAGCCAGTAGGTGGAGCTGTCCGCTTTTGTTGCAGCAAAGCCAAGCAAGCTGAAATTAATCAGTTTAACCAGACCTGAGCTATCAAGCATATTATTTCAATGGAACAAGATCTTCCTGTCTATAACTCAGTCCAGATTGGAATGCATAGAAAGAACTGTTTGCAGAAAAATGCAAGTGAAGTCTGTGTTGTGTGATTATTTTATTAGGTTTATAATGCTGTCTAACATTCAAAGTCTTCATTTCAAAGCTTTAAAAATAATGTATTAGGTGTTACTTATGACAATTTTGAGAGGGGCCTGGAACCTATCTCCCTCACTTCCCATTGACTTACATTATAAACTGGGTTTCAATTTACAATGGTTTCGATTTACAACCATTCCTTCTGGAACCTAACCCCGGCGTAAACTGAGGGCTACCTGTATTTAAAATGATTGTGAAATTTTAAACGTCTACTCTTTGATCAGCCTCTGGTGTGCGCTTCTTCCCCACCCTTTCTTTTCCAGATTTTACAGACCTGCCACAGTAAGAAGGATTTTTAGGAGCTTTGCCCTAGAAGTGGACGTTTATTTTATCCCAGCACTTCTTATCGGGCAGCATTGTGCGAGTGCTTGCCCTCCCCCTTTCTGTTCTAGAATCTGACTGAATCCTGGAATCAAGGATTTTATTAAATCTTCTGTGTCTGAAATGTTGGTGGCCATGCCTCCTTCAAGTAAGCGTAAAATGTCAGGTAAGAATGTACCTTCTGTTAGCTTGAAGCCTGCTGGGGTTAATGTTTCTAGTAATGAAGCTGCTATGTCCTCAGAGGAAGAGGTTTGGTTCTGTTTATCAGGGTTCTATCTCTGATTATGAATCTGAGATATATATATATATATATATATATATATATATATATATATATATATATATATACATATTTAAACATATTCATTTAAACTGGGCATATCGGTTCTCTTTTTAAAAACTTTTATTTACTTTAGAGGTTAAGGTCCTAAAGTAGATGCGGATAAGCCGGTTTTCTGTTTAAATCCTGTTTTTATTCCTATCCCCTGATATATTTTTTATCCCTGATGTGGTTTCTGAGATTATTCCAAAGATTTATTTTAGCTAGGTATTTCTTTTTAATCCTTCTGCGAGGTTTAAGGAATTATATCCTTTTTTCAGCTTCCTATGTTAAATTTTCTGAAACTATTCCCAAAGAGGATGCAGGCTATTTCCAGTCTGACTTTACATACCTCTATTTCCTTTAGGAGCTAGTTTCCTTCCAAAGGAGTTTTTTTTTTAAACAGGTTAACTTTTTAATCAGTAGTATCTATTGCTGATATGGTTGCTGCTTCTCTCTTTTGGTTTAATAATCTTTTTGTGCAGATTTCTGATGATTCCACTAGTGACATTTTTTTAAACCTTTTTGGCAAATGTGCTTATGCTTTCAGTTTTTGGTTTCCTCAGGGGTGAGCTTTCCTTTCTAATATTTTCGTGAACTTATCTCCAATTTCAGTTAGATTATGTTTCAGAAGTAGCATATGTCAATCATCAAGGGGGAACTCTCAGTTCCCTGGCCATGTGAGAAGTATTGTGAATTCTTTCCTGGGCAGAAGTCAATTGTTGTTTCTGATGTTCATATTCCTGGAGTGAACAAGTGGGAAACAGCTTTTCTCCATTATTAGTCTTGGCAACCAGGACAGTGGTCTCTTCATCTGGATATCTTCTATCAGAAAGCTGATCTTTGGGTTCTCCCAAAGATACATCTGATGGTCTTTCCAGGTACTCCACTGGGATGACCACCAACTCGTAATCCAGCTCCTAGTGAGCCAATTAAAAAAGGTATTTGTGTGTAGCTCCTGAACCCACCTAGGCCCACTTTTCAACAAATGATACCAATAGAGCAAAGTAAATTTGATAATTGAACTAAACTGAAAAGTCTTTTAAAATTTGCTTTTTTCTGAATCAAAAAAATTTAGCTTTGACTTTTAACGTGATATGTTTGATCTAAGACTAAATATTGCATTGGGATGTTAGGCGATATATGATCATTTTAATTACAGTAACTGTTAGATTTATTGCTGTACGGAACACACAGTCACTGAATAGTCTTGTCATTATATTCATGCACTTTCTATTCAGTTGTGTTGTCAGATGTTCATATTTACTTCCTTCTTTAATAAAAACAATTTAAACATAAAACGATTCTGTAGTTTTGCAGATTAAAGATGAGTTTACGCTCACAGCATTTTGTATTGGTGTGTAAGATATATTAGTTACCATGAGAACCTATTTGCTTTTTATAGCATTATGAAGGCTATAACAGAACTGACCTTAGGTTTCTAGCAAAAAACAAACTACACATATAAAATTATCCAAATTATTTTTATAGACCATTTTAGTAAGATTTATTTTTTTCTCTTTCTTGTGTTTTATTAAATCACTTTCTTGATCCGTGTTATTATGTATTTTAGGATATATTTGTTACAATGCTTGAATTTCAAAAACTGGAAAAAATTGAGTTTGGTGGAAGCAAAGGAAATGTCTTAAATGAACAGATTTTGATTCTGAATGAAGATTTCATTGCAAGTTGTAACGTTTTTAAAGACAGTGCACAAGACCCAACTGATTTTGCCAATCTGGTAATGTACTCACATTTTACTGTTTCTTGTAAATTATGTTTTATATAGACTGGATACACTGGTAATATGTAGTCATTCAGATCTCCAAAGAGACATTAAGGAACCAGTAAAGTCAAAAATAAAATTATAAGCTCTATCTGCATCATGAAAGTTTAAACAAATTTCTAATGTGTTTCTTTTATTATTATTTGCTTCATTCTCTGGTTATCAGAACACATCTGGTGAGCCAATGACAAGAGGCCCATATGTGCAGTCACCAATCACCAGGGCCACCATCAGGGATTTAAAGGGGTGACTTCAGTCATGGGCCCAGCATTTCATCCAGTTCCTGCAGCTCTTTTCATATCCGTTCTCTGGTTTTAATAGCTTAAAGGGGTTTGGAGCTCAGGTATTCTCACAGCCTCTGACCTAAGCAGTGCACACTCACAGATCATTAAGATTACCTATTTTTTACAGCTGTAAAGTGCTTTAGGTTAGGGTGCATAATACAAAACAGAAGCTGTACATTTTTGCTTTGGCTGCATTGTTCTATATTAGTGTTAAATGTTTTTTTTTAATATATTTTGTGTAACCGTAAACTGTGTAAAAAATGCAAAAATGTAAAGCTCAAATGATGTCATGCACATTAACCTGAAGCACATTACACAGCTTTAAAAAAGTGGATAATATTACTGATCTGTGAGGGTGCTCAGGCTGTTTAAATACCTGAGCTCTAAGATGGAAGCCCCTTGTACAAAGAGGCGGAGCTTCAGTATCTGGCACCTTTACGGTATTAAATTGGGAAAACTGATTTGAAAAGAGCTGCGGTAACAAGATAAAATACAATAACATGCTGAGTAGTTACTATTCGTTTGTAGTTGTACACAGCAGTTTAATGTCCCTTTTAATGACTCACCAATTGAATGAGGACAACTTCCCAAGTGAAAACAATATATTTATCTACAGATGATGCAACTTGACTTTCTTGTCTGGCTCCAATAATATGATCTTCTAACATTACAGAGCATGGTCATTGGTGGTTCCTATATCTGGTCGGGCAATATGTTGTGATTATGCAATAACAAAGTTAAGGCATACTTGTTTAAACCCTTTCTTGCTGTTAGAACATTCCATGCCATCTTAACTACAATAGACTTTAGCGCCAATAGGAGGGCATGGAACGTCCTAGCTGTGTGGCTGTCCTGACGCCACAGACGTTTCTTAAATTGGATTGTGGGATGGAGGGTGTGCCTAGCATCATAGGCACTCCCACTTGACCCCATTCCACTTTGTTCTGATGTAGACAAATAAGTCCTTACTCCTTGAGAAGCCAGAAAGCCAAAATCCTTATATTAGGTTTTCAATGTGCTGCAAATCATCTAAACAAGCTCCTTCTTTTTTTTTTACAGCACTTTGAAAGCTTATGTTACATAACTGCATTTTGGTGCCTCTAGGAAATGTGGGCCATATTTTTCTACATCCAAACGAGGTGCTTAATGTTCCTCTAAAATCCATCTGTACACAAAACAGGCGCTTCCTGTTCACTTATAAAGGATTATAAGACTCTTTAAGTTAACCTCTTTGTGGCAGAATAATAGTGTTACTATCGGAACAATGTAAACACTAGTCATAAAAATGAAATCACGCAATCGTTTGTGCGATTGAGTAATTTAAAGGCCAGTATAGGATCATGGGGAGTGCCTACGCTGCTAGGCAAGCCTCCCAAGCTGATCCTTGCCTTTCTTTAAAGGCAAGGATTAGCCATATAAGGCAGGACACCTTATATGGTAGAATGTTCCATGCCATCCTAACGGTGTTAAAGCCCAGTACTCTTAGGACAGCTAATGGCATAAAGGGCTTAAAATCTTTTTGGTTTGTGTGAAAAAGGTAAACATATTTAAATAATGCTCTTTCATATACTTGATGGGAATATATGGAGTTCATTGTATCTCAAAGCAGTACATGGCTGGAGAGTCAATCAGACGCATCGATCACAATTAACCACTCTTCCCAAGAGGCTGAACACAAAGGACTAAATTACAAAGGAAGCACAGATATATTAGCACTAAATCAATAGCACCTCGCACACCGCACATATTACAAGTTGAAAGTAAAAAGTTTTTGCTTGTGTGCTAACCCGACATGCACAAAAAGCCTAACTTAAAATATAACGATCATAGACTTCAATTTAATGTGAAAAGTAAAAAAAAAAAATAACACCCTACTCGTGAGCAAACCTGATAGCATTTTCTCATGTGCTCTAACCCGACATGAAATATTAATTTCTTTCCTATGACATGGAGAGTCCACGACATCATTCCAATTACTAGTGGGATATTCAACTCTTAGCCAGCAGGAGGAGGCAAAGAGCACCCCAGCAAAGCTGTTAAGTTTAACTTCCCTTACCCATAATCCCCAGTCATTCTCTTTGCCTCTGTCAATGGAGGATCTGCAAAGTTGGTGTCTGAAGATATTTAATCCTTTTATGGGTACTTTTCCTGCAAGCAAGTATTGGGGTCTAGCTCTGTCCACGTCAATCTCTTTAATAAGAGTAGTGGTGGCTTTTAGCATTTAAAAGGCAGCAAGGTAGTCTTTGCTTTACTTTTAACACTTTGCTACCCCTTTGCAGAAAGCCAGAGTTGATTACTCTATCCTTTCTGTTTCTACAGGTCCCTGTCAGAGTTTGTTTCTCTGACACACTTAAGAAGTTGTTCCTGCCCTGTAGCTGAAGCCCAAGGTCCCTGTCAGGATGAAGTTTTTTCTGCCAGACCACGGGCTGCTGATAAAGCTGCAAGGCTGGTAAGTCCCTTGATTCCCTTATCCCTCAATGGCTTGTGGTCTAAGGGAGGAGGGTTTAACGATGGGGGACTTTTGTCTTTTTCATTACTCTGTCTGGCAGACACTATTGAAGTACCTTAAGACATTTTATCATATGAAGCTTATAGTTGGAGCTTCTGTATGCCGGTTAGTGTATTTTATTAGCTCCAATATCTCTAATTACAGGAGGTCTTTCCATGCTGGTCTGTGTGCCTTTACAGTTTTCAAGACCTCTAATCATCCATTCATAAAATTTATGTGGTAGTAGAGGTTTTATCACGGCTTGTTCCGTGATTTATTAGAGGGTTTACAAGGAATTTAAAGTGTTTGTGGTTCGCATTAAAGCATCCATGTTTAATGTCACACATATCTGTATATAATGATGCCTGTGACGGCTGTGATATTACACTTTAATCTCTCAGTGAAGGCGGCACCATTTTTGAGTCCCAGATACGCTGTGACTTTTCCCGCCTTGGCACTTTTTGCTGCGTGATTATATTCAGCGTCTTTAGTAGAGACAGATTCCTTAGCTGTTACTCCTACGTCTATCGGAAAGAGGAATCGCTTACATGATTAGTTCCTGTATTAGTTCCTTAATGATAGGAACGTCTGTTAATCTTTAATAGCGACAGCACCTCTGTTTATAGAAGATTTTTTTTTCTCACTGTTCCATGAATGCATTGAGAGGGGACATCCTAAAACATTTAATGTGAAAATGGCTTAATGAGTAAAAAAGTGGCCAAATGTTAATCAATTGCTGCATAATTTTGCATAACCCAAGATTTCAGGGCATTTGATAAAACATACCAAAAGTTATTCACATTTAACTATTTTTTTACAATTCTAAAACATTTAGGGGCCTATTTTAACAAATGTCTGTCCGATATGATCCGATCAGTGGATCATGTCCGACAGACATCGCTGAATGTGGAGAGCAATACGCTCTCTGCATTCAGCATTGCACAAGCAGCTCTTGTGAACTGCTGGTGCAACGCCGCCCCCCTGCAGATTCGCTAGCAGGGGGTGTCAATCAACCCGATTGTATTCGATCGGGTTGATTTCCCGCAATGTCTGTCCGGCTCCTCAGAGCAGGCAGACAGGTTATGGAGCAGCGGTCTTTAGTCTGTAGGCTCGCCAGAAACACGTCCCTTCAAGCTCCATATGCAAAACTGGGGAATTGGTAATTAAAGGATTATCTATCTTTTTAAACAACAAAAATTCTGGTGTTGACTGTCCCTTTTAATGTGAGCAGCTTAATGTAAAAAGAGCTTAATGTACCAAAATTCAAAACATCAATCAATTGCCTTGAAACTTGGCATAAACTCAGTTTTTCACTTTCCAAACCTATCCTAGAAGTTTAATGGATTTTGGTTTCCCACAAGGCAAATGAGTGAAATTAAGCTTGTTTTTTGAGGAGCTTAATGTGGCTTAACGTACAAAATTGAACTTAGATGTTAATCAATTTCCCCCAAACTTCTCACAATACATTAATCTATATATTCAAACATATTCTGAAAATTTCAGGACATTTGATAAAACTTACCAAAAGTTATTTGCATTTAACTATTTTTTTACAATCCTAAAACATTTAATGTGAGCAGCTTAAAGGGACAGTACACTTTAAAATTGTTTTTCCATTAATGTATTTTCAAATATTTGTTATACTAGCTGCAGAGTATAAAATGTTTGAGAAATTTCATTTCCAGGTTTATTTGTGTGTCAGTATATTTATAAGAATCTTAGTAGTGCTATCCAAATAATATATCAGTTTATGGCAGGGTTATAAACACAATACAAAAAAAATAGAAACCCTAATTAACCATGCATCTACTAGACCATACAATTAATATAAATACCTGAATTCTTTTATTTAGTTAATATCCATGAACATATTGAAGTATATTTGCAATAAAAGGAAACTAAATAATATTATAGGCGCTTGAAAACTATTTAAATATGCTATGCAAAATGCCTACACGCTTATCTTAAGAAACCAGCCTTCTATACAAGTCTTTTAACATCCAAGCAATACAATTCTAAACAGTGTTTATAAAGCAATAGGATAATATATATATTCTGCTATTTAACTGCAATTTATCCTAATACCAAATTAACAGACAATATCAGAACTTGCACAGATGAATTACTTAACAAATCAGACACAGATTTAAGCAATACCTAGGCTTATGACTACCAATTTAAAATACAATATACTTCACCAATTTTGAACCAATTCGTAGCGGTCTTTAGGTCATCTCATTTGAAAGAAGGTTTTTGCACAAATCAAGGATAATTTTTAATCTCCTTGCTGAAGTGAACTTTTTTTTTTCAGGTATATCGCAGCCAAAATCAGATCACTAATTTTCAACAAGTTACAGACAACTCTCTCTTGTGCATTCAACACTCCCATTATATAATCATTGATGACATCATGTGGGTGGCACTACGGGAGCTGACCTTCCCATTGGTTATCTGGGAAGTCTAAATCGGATTGGCCCTTGGAAATTTCATTTTTAACAGCCAGAAAGAACCTTCTGGCTGTAGTTCTCGCAACATAACACCAGGTGGCAGCATACAGTACAACATAGCAATACAATACAGCATTTCCGAACTTTTTTTTTTTTTTTTAAACAACTTAATTATTTTCATAAAGTGGTTATTTAATCAGATTACACTCTCTGCATTAATCATATATAACCCCAATTACAGATGGTTAATATTAGGTTATTTTTTCTGATTATTCTGATACCAAATATGTTATATTATTAACATTTATTATATTAAGGTCATTTAATACTGCTAATTATTAGCTTAAAATGCATTACAATTTTATCGGTATCCTGGCATTTATATGTGAATAATAGCTTATTTTTAATTCAGTATTGTACTGTGTTCCAAGTGAATCCTGTCTATGTAGATCTGAAATAAAAAAAAAAAATGTTAATGATCACTTCTCTTCAGGTCCATAAACATCTATTCATGTTCTTAAACACACAGAGGCTAAGATATTCATGCTTTCAAAATATACACATATATATACACATATATATATATATATATATATATATATATATATATACATATATATACATCTCATATCCATTAAAATATATACAGTTGTTTTGAAATCATAATGTAAGTCATGTGCCTTCACTGTATTATCCTAACATTCTAACTTTTCAGTAACTTCAGTTGCCAGACTTTTTGTCTCATACTGACCACATGGGGTCAATCCACGAGTAGTTGTAAAAGTCTTAATGCAGCATATTTCCTGTTTAGCTAGTAGTGCAGATGTGTATTTGATGTTTAAGGATGATTAACACCTATGTGCATAAAAGCTGTTTCCCTATGATTCTGATCAGTTCCAAAAGGGTATTTCAAACATTTTGTCTCCATATATTTTGTGTGGTGTCGCCTATCTGACAATTTATCCTCCTAATTTGCCTTTTATGACTCATCCTGTCTCAAACTATAAGCTGATTATAGCAAATTTGGTATGGCCTCATGTTCCATTGCCCCCCCCCCCTGTGTGTTTAGCATAACTTTAACAATGAGTGGGGGAGATCTCTTAGGAATAATCCTTTGTCCTTCAGACCGTGTGCACATCCACAGATTTATTAAATAAAGATAAATATACTTCTATATATTATTTAATAATATTTCAAATACCTTGACATAAATCCCCCTTTCTAATTCAAAAATATGTAGGACACATGTATTTGAATTGGATCAAAGTTAGTGGTATTTGGTGAGGATGTTGACCGTACACATCATGGACAGTCTTCTATGTAGATAGTCTGTCGATTTTGAGTCTTCATGTTTATCAGCTAGGCATCTTTGAACTACAGTATGTCTTTAGTTCATTTGGGGATATGACACTTAATTTTTCCTCTATGACTTGTAGTTGGGATCTTGGATGACACGCTCGCAATTGATTGATATGGACCCATTTATCTATGAAACTTTCATTTTTGGGGATCCGTATTTTATAGGCCACTGGAGATATTTTGTCAGTAATGACGAAAGGACCTTTCCATGAGGGAAGAAATTTCTTCTCCCTAACCTGATCTCTTCCAAAGTTATAAAGATAAACTTTATCATTTATTTCATATTCCTTTTTGGATGTTTTGAGATCATAATAGGTTTCTTTCATGTAATTAGCAAGAGTCCATGAGCTAGTGACGTATGGGATATACATTCCTACCAGGAGGGGCAAAGTTTCCCAAACCTTAAAATGCCTATAAATACACCCCTCACCACACCCACAATTCAGTTTTACAAACTTTGCCTCCTATGGAGGTGGTGAAGTAAGTTTGTGCTAGATTCTACGTTGATATGCGCTCCGCAGCAAGTTGGAGCCCGGTTTTCCTCTCAGCGTGCAGTGAATGTCAGAGGGATGTGAGGAGAGTATTGCCTATTTGAATGCAGTGATCTCCTTCTATGGGGTCTATTTCATAGGTTCTCTGTTATCGGTCGTAGAGATTCATCTCTTACCTCCCTTTTCAGATCGACGATATACTCTTATTTATATACCATTACCTCTGCTGATTCTCGTTTCAGTACTGGTTTGGCTTTCTACAAACATGTAGATGAGTGTCCTGGGGTAAGTAAATCTTATTTTCTGTGACACTCTAAGCTATGGTTGGGCACTTTGTTTATAAAGTTCTAAATATATGTATTCAAACATTTATTTGCCTTGACTCAGAATGTTCAACATTCCTTATTTTCAGACAGTCAGTTTCATATTTGGGATAATGCATTTGAATTATTCATTTTTTCTTACCTTCAAAAATTTGACTCTTTTTTCCCTGTGGGCTGTTAGGCTCGCGGGGGCTGAAAATGCTTCATTTTATTGCGTCATTCTTGGTGCAGACTTTTTTGGCGCAAAAAAATCTTTTCCGTTTCCGGCGTCATACGTGTCGCCGGAAGTTGCGTCATTTTTTTACGTTATTTTGCGCCAAAAATGTCGGCGTTCCGGAAGTGGCGTCATTTTTGGTGCCAAAAGCATTTAGGCGCCAAATAATGTGGGCGTCTTATTTGGCGCTAAAAAAATATGGGCGTCGCTTTTGACTCCACATTATTTAAGTCTCATTTTTCATTGCTTCTGGTTGCTAGAAGCTTGTTCTTTGGCATTTTTTCCCATTCCTGAAACTGTCATTTAAGGAATTTGATCAATTTTGCTTTATATGTTGTTTTTTCTCTTACATATTGCAAGATGTCTCACGTTGCATCTGAGTCAGAAGATACTTCAGGAAAATCGCTGTCTAGTGCTGGACCTACCAAAGCTAAGTGTATCTGCTGTAAACTTTTGGTAGCTATTCCTCCGGCTGTTGTTTGTATTGCATGTCATGTCAAACTTATTAATGCAGATAAAATTTCCTTTAGTACTGTTACATTACCTGTTGCTGTTCCATCAACATCTAATTTTCAGAGTGTTCCTGATAACATAAGAGATTTTATTTTTTAAATCCATTAAGAAGGCTATGTCTGTTATTTCTCCTTCTAGTATACATAAAAGTCTTTTAAAACTTCTCTTTTTTCAGATGAATTTTTAAATGAACATCATCATTCTGATACTGATAATGGTTCTTCTGGTTCAGAGGTTTCTGTCTCAGAGGTTGATGCTGATAAATCTTTGTATTTGTTCAAGATGGAATTTATTCGTTCTTTACTTAAAGAAGTATTAATTGCATTAGAAATAGAGGATTCTGGTCCTCTTGATACTAAATCTAAAACGTTTAAATAAGGTTTTTAAATCTCCTGTAGTTATTCCAGAAGTGTTTTCTCTCCCTGATGCTATTTCTGAAGTAATTTCCAGGGAATGGAATAATTTGGGTAATTCATTTACTCCTTCTAAACGTTTAAGCAATTATATCCTGTGCCATCTGACAGATTAGAGTTTTGGGACAAAATCTCTAAGGTTAAATGGGGCTGTCTCTACTCCTGCTAAACGTACTACTATTCCTATGGCAGATAGTACTTCATTTAAGGATCCTTTAGATAGGAAGATTGAATCCTTTCTAAGAAAAGCTTACTTATGTTCAGGTAATCTTCTTAGACCTGCTATATTTTTAGCGGATGTTGCTGCAGCTTCAACTTTTTGGTTAGAAGCTTTAGCGCAACAAGTAACAGATCATAATTTTATAGCATTATTATTATTCTATAACATGCTAATAATTTTATTTGTGATACCATCTTTTGATATCAGTAGAGTTGATGTCAGGTATATGTCTCTAGCTATTTTAGCTAGAAAAGCTTTATGGCTTAAAACTTGGAATACTGATGTGTCTTCTAAGTCAACTTTGCTTTCCCTTTCTTTCCAGGGTAATAAATTATTCGATTTTCAGTTGGATTCTATTATCTCAACTGTTACTGGAGGGAAGGGAACTTTTTTACCAAAGGATAAAAAAATCTAAGGTAAATTTAGGTCTAATAATCATTTTCGTTCCTCTCCTCACAACAAGGAACAAAAGCCTGATCCTTCATCCTCAGGAGCGGTATCAGTTTGGAAACCATTTCCAGTTTGGAATATATCCAAGCCTTATAGAAACCTGTAGCCAGCTCCTAAATACCCATGAAGGTGCGGCCCTCATTCCAGCTCAGCTGGTATGGGGCAGTTTACGTTTACTTTTAAGGTACAGAATTGGCTTCAAGTTAAGGCCTCCTGCAAAGAGATTTTTTTCTTTCCCGTGTCCCAGTAAACACAGCAAAGGCTCAGCATTTCTGAAATGTGTTTCAGATCTAGAGTTGGCTGGAGTAATTATGCCAGTTCCAGTTCTGGAACAGGGGCTGGGGTTTTATTCTATCTCTTCATTGTACCAAAGAAGGTCAATTCCTTCAGACCAGTTCCGGATCTATCTATATTGAATCGTTATGTAAGGATACCAACATTCAAGATGGTAACTGTAGGACTATCCTGCCTTTTGTTTAGCAAGGGCATTATATGTCTACAATAGATTTACAGGATGCATATCTGCATATTCCGATTCATCCAGATCACTTTTAGTTTCTGAGATTCTCTTTTTAGACAAGCATTACCAGTTTTGTGGCTCTACCGTTTGGCCTAGCGTCAGCTCCAAGAATTTTTTTCAAAGGTTCTCGGTGCCCTTCTGTCTGTAATCAGAGAACAGGGTTTTGGTATTTCCTTTTTTGGACGATATCTTGGTACTTGCTCAGTCTTCACATTTTCGCAGAATCTCATACGAATCGACTTGTGTTGTTTCTTCAAGATCATGGTTGGAGGATCAATTTACCAATCAGTTCATTGTTTCCTCAGACAAGGGTAACCTTTTTAGGTTTCCAGATAGATTCAGTGTCTATGACTCTGTCCTTGTCAGATAAGAGAAGTTTAACATTGATATCAGCTTGTCAAAACCTTCAGTCACAATCATTCCCTTTGGTAGCCTTATGCATGGGAAATTTTAGGTCTTAGGACTGCCGCATCGGATGCGATCTCCTTTGCTCTTTTTCATATGCGACCTCTTCAGCTCTGTATGCTGAACCAGTGGTGCAGGGATTACACAAAGATATCTCAATTAATATCTTTAAACCGATTATACGACACTCTCTGACATGGTGGACAGTTCACCATCGTTTAGTTCAGGGGGCTTCTTTGTTCTTCCGACCTGGACTATAATCTCAACAGATGCAAGTCTTACAGGTTGGGGAGCTGTGTGGGGGTCTCTGACGGCACAAGGGGTTTTGGAATCTCAGGAGGTGAGATTACCGATCAATATTTTTGAACTCCGTGCAATTTTCAGAGCTCTTCAGTCTTGGCCTCTTCTGAAGAGAGAGTTGTTCATTTGTTTTCAGATAGACAATGTCACAGCTGTGGCATACATCAATCATCAAGGAGGGACTCACAGTCCTCTGGCTATGAAAGAAGTATCTTGAATTTTGGTTTGGGCGGAATCCAGCTCCTGTCTAATCTCTGCGGTTCATATCCCAGGTATAGACAATTGGGAAGCGGATTATCTCAGTCGCCAAACGTTGCATCCGGGCGAATGGTCTCTTCACCCAGAGGTATTTCTTCAGATTGTTCAAATGTGGGAACTCCCAGAAATAGATCTGATGGCTTCTAATCTAAACAAGAAACTTCCCTGGTATCTGTCCAGATCCTGGGATCCTCGGGCGGGGGCAGTGGATGCATTATCACTTCCTTGGAAGTATCATCCTGCCTATATCTTTCCGCCTCTAGTTCTTCTTCCAAGAGTATTCTCCGAGATTCTAAGGAATGCTCGTTTGTCCTGCTGGTAGCTCCAGCATGGCCTCACAGGTTTTGGTATGCGGATCTTGTCCGGATGGCCTCTTGCCAGCTGTGGACTCTTCCGTTAAGACCAGACTTTCTGTCGCAAGGTCCTTTTTTTCCATCAGGATCTCAAATCCTTAAATTTTAAGGTATAGAGTTTGAACGCTTGATTCTTGGTCAAAGAAGGTTTCTCTGACTCTGTGTTTAATACTATGTGACAGGCTCGTAAATCTGTATCTAGTGAGATATATTATAGACTCTGGAAGACTTATATTTCTTAGTGTCTTTCTCATCATTTTTTCTTGGCATTCTTTTTGAATACCGAGAATTTTTCAGTTTCTTCAGGATGGTTTAGATAAAGGTTTGTCCGCAAGTTCCTTGAAAGGACAAATCTCTGCTCTTTCTGTTCTTTTTTCACAGAAGGATTGCTAATCTTCCTGATATTTCATTGTTTTGTACAAGCTTTGGTTCGTATAAAACCTGTCATTAAGTCAATTTCTCCTCCTTGGAGTTTGAATTTGGTTCTGGGGGCTTTTCAAGCTCCTCCTTTTGAACCCATGCATTCTTTGGTCGTTATATTACTTTCTTGGAAAGTTTTGTTTCTTTTGGCCATCTCTTCTGCCAGAAGAGTCTCTGAATTATCTGCTCTTTCTTGTGAGTCTCCTTTTCTGATTTTTCATCAGGATGAGGCGGTGCTGCGAACTTCTTTTGAATTTTTTACCTAAGGTTGTGAATTCTAACAACCTTAGTAGAGAAATTGTGGTTCCTTCATTATGTCCTAATCCTATGAATTCTAGGAGAAATCATTGCATTCTTTGGATGCTGTTAGAGCTTTGTATTATTTGTCATCTTTTCCGGTTCTAGAAAAGGCCAGAAAGCTTCTGCCATTTCTTTGGCATCTTGGTTGAAATCTTTATTTCATCATGCTTATGTCGAGTCGGGTAAAACTCCGCCTCTAAGGATTACAGTTCATTCTACTAGGTCAGTTTATACTTCCTGGGCGTTTAGGAATGAAGCTTCGATTGATCAGATTTGCAAAGCAGCAACTTGGTCCTCTTTGCATACTTTTTCTAAATTCTACCATTTTGATGTGTTTTCTTCTTCTGAAGCAGTTTTTGGTAGAAAAGTACTTTTGGCAGTGGTTTCAGTTTGAATCTTCTGCTTATGTTTTTCATTAAACTTTATTTTGGGTGTGGATTATTTTCAGCAGGAATTGGCTGTCTTTATTTTATCCCTCCCTCTCTAGTGACTCTTGTGTGGAAAGATCCACATCTTGGGTAGTCATTATCCCATACGTCACTAGCTCATGGACTCTTGCTAATTACATGAAAGAAAACATAATTTATGTAAGAACTTACCTGATAAATTCATTTCTTTCATATTAGCAAGAGTCCATGAGGCCCGCCCTTTTTTGTGGTGGTTATGATTTTTTTGTATAAAGCACAATTATTCCAATTCCTTATTTTATATGCTTTCGCACTTTTTTCTTATCACCCCACTTCTTGGCTATTCGTTAAACTGAATTGTGGGTGTGGTGAGGGGTGTATTTATAAGCATTTTAAGGTTTGGGAAACTTTGCCCCTCCTGGTAGGAATGTATATCCCATACGTCACTAGCTCATGGACTCTTGCTAATATGAAAGAAATGAATTTATCAGGTAAGTTCTTACATAAATTATGTTTTTAGTGGCAGTTGCGGCTCTTTCTAAATACCTTTGAGCAAATGCAAAGGCATGTTGCAGGTGTTTTCTTAAGTTTTCCACATATTGATGTGTATTGGCAGCGTTTATCAAATTTTGGTCTGATGTACGGTACAGCAGATGCTGAGGTAGAACCATTCTTCTACCAGTCATCAGCTCAAAAGGTGACATTTTGGTAGCACTACTTGGAGTTGCTCTCAATGCCATTAAGACTAGTTTTACATCCCAGTCTTTACCTGTTTCACTCACAAACTTTTTGAGGATTTTAACAATGGACTGGTTGTAACGCTCTACACTACCACTTGAGGCAGCTCTATAAGCAATATGGAGCTTTCTTTTAACCCCTAGTATTTTCCACATTTTGGTCATCACTTCGCTAGTGAAGTGGGTCCCCCGATCTGATTCGATTCTTTGGGGCAAACCAAATCTTGAAAACACATGGTTGATGAGCAATGCTGCACATGTTTCAGCACTATTGTTAGGTGCACTAATGCATTCTACCCATTTAGTGAACAGGCATGTCACGGTTAACATGTATTTGTTACCTCTTGATGATCTTGTTACTGGGCCAATAAAATCAATTTGTATATCTGACCATGGCATTACCATCCCCCTTTTCTGCAATGGCGCTCTATGCGTTGGTGCAGTGGGTTGGAACTGTGGGCAGATTAAACACCCTTGACAGTAGGTTTGAACATCTTTCAACATGTGTGGCCAAAAAGCGTAATCACGCAATATTTAATACGTGAGTTTGGCACCACGATGACCAGATGTGGGAGCATCATGGGCATGTTGAAGCATTAGACCTCGGAAATTGGTGGGTACTACCCACTGCTGGATGCCAGTTTTGGAGGTTCTAATTAACAAACCATCCTGTAATTTGAATTGTGATTTAGATTTTATTAAGATTCTCAGATCTTCTTTGCCAATACAATCATCTTTTGAGATGGGGTTGCTTTCAGGATCTTCTATGTGTTTATAGAAGATGCCTACAATGGTGTCTTCTTTTTGACTAGTGATCAGGTCCTCACTAGGAGAATCCTGACTCCATTGTACCAAATTAGGCTCACTCTGTTGTTTTGCCTGGTTTCTGGTAATGGCTTCTACCTGAATTGGACCCATTAAGTGGTCAATATTAAGGAGTTCTCCAGTTATGGCTCCTTGTTTGGCTAATGAATCCGCAAGATCATTGCCTTCCTTATCAGGACCTAGAACTCTGGAATGACCCAGTGTATGGTTAAATCATTTGATACTACCAGATTATCAATCTCGCAGAACAACTTGCCATGCTTGACTGGTTTGTTATTGCTTTTCTGCATGCCATTTCTTTTCCAAGTTGGCAGGTATTCAACAAAACTGTCACGCACATAATTTGAGTCAGTTATGATCACAAATTCATGAATACCATGTTCAATAGCCATTTCAATGGTTTTGAAAACAGCAGTGAGTTCTGCAACCTGACTGGATCTTGGTCCAATGTTGAAACCCATAGATATATTTGGGAATCCATTTGTCCCAGTTATACCAATGCCAGCAACTAATCTGCGCTCATTATCAATAGTGGCATGGTAAGAACAACCATCAACATACACCCAAGGTAATGTTTGACAATGGTCCTCATTGTACATTTTATATGGAGAAAGCAATTGTTCTTCCAGAAAATCATCTTCTGATAATTCTTCCCCAGGATCTCTAGCAGTACAGTCGTGGAGCTCAGCAAGCCCTTGTGCGACTGGATTCTTTTTACTCTGCTTGTAGCGAATTTCTAATGGCCAGCCTTGCAAGGAAAGAGTCCACGCTGTTATGCGGCTATTAGACAAATTCCCATCTCTTATTCTCTCACTTTGCAAATATAGCAAAGGCTGGTGGGCCGTTTCTACAATAATTTTCTCGCCCTGTATATAGCTGCGGAAATTTTGTAGAGCCCATACGGTAGATAAGAGGGATTTTTCGCAATCGTTAAACTTTATTTCTACAGGGGATAGATTTTTGCTCGCATAAGCAATGGCTTTGTTCAAATTATCATGCTTTTGGTATAAAACAGCACTCTGTTTCTAAGTAGAAAGGTTTGCCACCTTCAGGGTACGCTAAACAAGGTGCTTGAGTGAGTTTTCTCTTCAGCTCTCTGATGGCTGTCTCTTGAGACTCACTCCAGTGCCATTTCACCTCTTTCTTTATGAGAAGTAGTAGTGGTTTAGCTAATTCCGCATAATTATCAATGAATTTGCGAGAATAATTTGTCATACCCAGGAATGATCTCAATTCCTTTAAGTTAGTTGGGTTTTTAGAATTCACTATCGCTTCCACCTTTTTCTTCTGGGGATTTAATCCGTCAGAGGTAACTTCATGTCCCAAGAAGTTTACACAAGTGCGGCACCATTGAGCTTTTTGCAGGGATAATTTGACACCTGCCCTTTTAAGTTGGCTGAGGACGTGTTTAAGCTCTGTGATGTGTTTTTCAAAGTCTGTGCTTTTGATTAAAACATCATCAACATAAGATAAGGTCCCCCTTTCCAGTGCGTCAGGCATAGCCTTATGCATGAATACAGCAAATTCATGTCCAGAATTTATGTATCCAAATGGAAGTCTCTGGAATGCATACTGAACCTTTTGGAAGGAGAATGCTAGCTTATATTGGTCCTCTTCATGTACCTTTATGGTCCAATATCCCTGTGCACAATCAATGGCAGTGAATATTTTGGATCCCTGCATTTGTGCTAGGCACTGGTCAATGTATGGTACAGACCAGCCAGACATGTATACTCGTTTGTTTAGCTGTCTTAAGTCAGCACACAAACGCCATTGTCCATTGGGCTTAAAGACACCTAGAATAGGATTATTATAAGAGCTGTGCACCTGTCTGATAATACCTCTTTCTTCCAAATTCCTTATGATCTCTGCAAGAGAATCATATGAGGCTAAGGGAAGTCTGTATTGTTTGACAAATACAGGTGGCGCATTAGGATCTGTTTGTATCCTTGCAATGTGCAAGTCTGTAGTACCACAGTCATAAGAATCCTTAGCGAAAATATCCTTGTACTCCATCAGGAGTTCTCGCAGCTGTTGGCGTTCATCATCGCTGGAACAGCCATTAGCTAAGGATATTTGCTCTTCGACTATTTGCTGAAATCCTGGAAAGATTTCAGGCTGTCCTATTTCATAGGCTTCTTCCAACCTAGAGGTGAGATCCCCTTGATTATAATTTACATTGCTCCCATGACTCTGGGTATTGGGGTAATCATGCTGTTTGGTTGGTTGATCAAACACTAGAGAGGCTTCTTCAATTTTACAGATGCCTTCCTCTAAGCTGAAGGGATAAATAGACTGAACATTAAATAGACCCTCTGGCATAGATGCAAAGGATTGTTCTATTAATTGTTCTTCAGTTAGGTATCCTTCAGGTATTAGCCCAATTACATTATTCTGGAATCCAAAAGTGTAATAACTTGATTCCAGTGCATATCCTATGGTAGTTCCCTTGGATAAGGTTATATCCTGTGGGGTCATGTTATGCACAACAATATGTATTGGAACAGTTCCAATATTCACCATAGGAGTGTAGGTTACTGTGACACCCAGATTTTGTATTCTATGGGAGAGGCAAATCAGTGTTTCAGAAGTTTTTAATTTCTGACCTCTCTTTACCTGTAAGGGTAAAAGAAATTTATCAGCCCCAGCAGGAATTATAACATCGCTAGATACCTTCATATTCACAGCATATGGCAATTGCTGGTTTGATTTCAGGGCTGCATTTTCATCCTGAAATACTTCAGGGTCCCCCTTTAACCTGCTCCAGAGGCAAGAGTTAATCAAATCTATTTGTATGGCATATCTATGTAAGATATCATTGCCAATGTATATTTGATTATGGGGAATATTTAAAACTAAAAACAGGTGCTTCACTGACTTATTACCTATAGAGATAGATAATAAGCACTTAGCTGTGATGTTATAGCTTTCAGACCTGTCATCCAGGCCGTTGACACAGTGGTCTTGGGGAGAAAGATATTTAATCACTTTAGGTTCAGCTATCTGCGCTAATAAACCTTCGCTTATATAGCTAGCTTCCTGTTTTAAGTTTATTTTAGCATACTTGGTTTTACCAAGGTCATGTACTTGTATAGGGATAAATAGATCCTCTTTAACTCTCTCAATCCCTGTGAGGTATTGAGCATGGTCTCCCCCTTTAGGGATTTTAGGATCCCCCTTGTGGAGTGATATAGTTAATATATCGCCATCTAGGGAGATATTCGCTATCTTTCCGGGCGAAATTTTAAAAGTATTACCATCAGAGCCACTAAAAGGAGTCTAATCATCTATTTGTAGAATAGTGATTTCAGGTACAGAGTTATTCCTAAAATGAATCTCCACAGCATCTGGTTTCTCTTCCACCACGTGACAGCTATGTCGGGCGTGAGATATACCAGATTTTTCATAATTGATAGGCCGTTTAACTTGTGACCAAATTACATTATTTATGCAATCAATTATGGTGCTTAATCGTTTCAGGAGATCACTACCAATAATTAAACGATCAGTTGGCAGATCCACTATAATGACAGGGTGTCTTATGACCCTGTTCCTCAATTTAAATTTTAACCATGCAGTACCGTAAACTTTTAGGGAGTCACCCCCAACACCTATTAGAGAACCGTCAAATTCTTTTATTTTAGGTTTGTGGGGTGTTAGCTCATTTAGCTGTGTGTAGTACCTGTGGGATAAGATAGTTGCCTGTGACCCAGTGTCAATTAATCCCCTGATAGGGTTGGAGACTGAATCTTGCAGCTCAACTAATACATAATATCTTCCTGCAGTTTCTACCATTTCACACATAAAATTGGCATTATCATACATTTGTGGGCTTCGCCACGTGTTACCTGAGTTTGCCATGTCATTCGATGCAGAGGAACCTTCATACCTACCTGTTTCCTCTATGACAGGGTCGGTTGGATTCTTTTGTACTGCATCTGTGGAGATAAGGTTAGGAGAGAGCTGCAAGGGAAGAGATTTGTTAACTTTTCCCGGATAAGTTTGCTTGTCACCACAGCTAAATTGTCCGTTTTCGGTCTGTGGGGAGAGAACATGATTAGTATCATTGATATTTATTATTACATTTTGTATATCTCTCCCCTCCCCTTCAGGTGACACTGCAGTATTTATGACTGTGCCTGTGGTCCACTGCTGACCACTGGCTGTACCCCTAAAAAAGTATTGTTCGGTTGCTGAGCCGTAGATTTTTGACTCATATTAGCGATTTGTTCGCTCAACCGATTTAACTGGGTAAACACCATACCTACCTGATTGTACAAGTTACCTCTACCCCTGGGCCTATCTCCTGGTGCCCCATTGTACTGATTCCTGGACCATTGGGTTCCCTCAGAATCAGGGCCGTTATTTCTATTCTGGCGTGGTTGCCCCTGGGGTTCAGCTTGTTCAGCATAAGTATTTTGGGGAGCATTATATACCTGGGGTGTCTGGTTACCCTGAGAATATCTTCGCCGTCTATTGTATCTACCCTTGCGCGGATACCAATTATTTGGTGGGTATTCTCTTTGTGAGTAATTATTCACCTGATTATGTCCCCCACTTTGGTTATAGTCTCCCTGCGCCTCAACCTGTGTAGGGGGAGGGGCGGAATTAAACCTCTGTGGAGATGGCCTGTTTTGACTGGCCACCTCTGCATAAGTTCTGTTTTTAGACTCCAAATTGAGGGGTTTAGGTGACACCCTAGTTTCTGCTACAATTTTGGGTTTTGATTCCTTTTTAACCCCCTGCTCACTGGACTGCTGAATAGAGTATAATTTTGTACTCTCTTTGATCAGCCATTCCAATGAGCAGTCCTCATCAAAATCTCTAGCTAAGTTGATTTTGATGGGTGTAGGCAGTGCTTCAAAAAATAAATTTACAAATTCTGAGCCATCAAATTTGGGATTATCTTCAGCCATACTGTAAGCATTTTTCAATACAGAAAGGAATTCGATTGGACTCGCGGCAGTTTTAGTGCGATATTGCCCGAATTCTTTTCTGCATTGTCGTTTTACCCCATTCCAGGAATGAATATTCATATCCTTTAGTGAAGCAAAGAATTTGTGATGCTTACTGTCAAATACCCAGAGCAGAAATTCAATTTTCAATTTCTCACCTGTAACATTCATTATAGCATCATAACATCATTATAGCATCATAACGCATTTTCAAAAGCCTGTAAATGATCAATTACAGATGTTGTTCCCTTATTGGAGAATATAGGTACTGCGCGTTGTACGAAGGTGATTATTTTATGGGAATCATAGACTTTATCATACTTACTCTGGGCTTCTCTGTTAGAGTTTCCCTCCCCCGCGCCAGCTGCGCTACAGCAATCCTCTGGATTTGCATCATGAGGTGACTGCCTATTTAAGAAATCTACTTCTGACCCGTTAGGGGTCATTTGTCTATACTGTTCCATATGTTTTTGTACCTCGTCCCTGATGCGTTCGCTGAAGGAGTTAGCATTATCTGCATTATTCTCACTGTTAATATAAGGGTTTTCATTATGGCGATATGACCTTTTTAAATTGCTTAATTCTCTCTGGCTTTGCGCAAGCTGTTTATTTAAATCTTGTATCTGCGCGATTAAGTCGATGTTATGCTTATCTAAGGCGGCTAGGTTTTGGGCAAATTCATCCATTTTATTTTTGGCTATTTTTAAACCCTCTTTGCGTCTGCGCGAGGAACGAATACTATTTTCTAGCTCCTGTATTTGCAAACGTTTGTCTGTGACACAAAACGACATTTCGTCAATTATGCATATTAAAAGGGGCCAGGATTTTAGTATTAGTTCGTCTCGCTTTTTGGGAGCTTTGCATTGATTAATCATTAATAATTCCTGGAAGAATTCATTCTCTTCATTCCACATATTATTATTAACGGTAATATTTTTAGCCCTAGTTTCAAGCGTATCCATAAAATCATTTAATTCACCCGCAATATTAAACTTCCCTTTAAGGTAACTTAAGATATCTTTCTTAAGGACCTGACCTTTAGTAATAGGTATGGTTATGGTACCAATTTCATTGCTATGTATAGAATTAAATGAGTCACTTCTGGCTACAGACATTATTATATTGGTTTAGTACTTAGTTAAACTAAAACGCTAATACAATTTTTTGCCAATAAAAAGAGAGAAGGAAAAATGTTATATTTAAAAAAAATATATTATTAATTTTGAAATATGAAAAATTAATATTTCGAAATATGAAAAATTAATATTTTTTATTAACTTTGAAAATATGAAAAATTAATATTTTTGATTAATTTTTAAATATGAAAAATTAATATTTTTATTAATCTTTCAAAAATTAATCTTTAATAATATATTTCAAGATATTAATATCAATCTCGAAATATGAAATCAATATTTCAACTCTTCAAAAATTATATCTTCAAAATATTAATATCGAAATATGAAACTTTTTCTCTCTTTTATAATAATTTCTATCTACCACAATATATAATATCAAATATGATGGATATTATTAAATCTCAGAAAAGTGCCTCCAATTATTATGTCAGTATATCTATAAGAATCTTAGTAGTGCTATCCAAATAATATATCAGTTTATGGCAGGGTTATAAACACAATACAAAAAAAATAGAAACCCTAATTAACCATGCATCTACTAGACCATACAATTAATATAAATACCTGAATTCTTTTATTTAGTTAATATCCATGAACATATTGAAGTATATTTGCAATAAAAGGAAACTAAATAATATTATAGGCGCTTGAAAACTATTTAAATATGCTATGCAAAATTCCTACACGCTTATCTTAAGAAACCAGCCTTCTATACAAGTCTTTTAACATCCAAGCAATACAATTCTAAACAGTGTTTATAAAGCAATAGGATAATATATATATTCTGCTATTTAACTGCAATTTATCCTAATACCAAATTAACAGACAATATCAGAACTTGCACAGATGAATTACTTAACAAATCAGACACAGATTTAAGCAATGCCTAGGCTTATGACTACCAATTTAAAATACAATATACTTCACCAATTTTGAACCAATTCGTAGCGGTCTTTAGGTCATCTCATTTGAAAGAAGGTTTTTGCACAAATCAAGGATAATTTTTAAGCTCCTTGCTGAAGTGAACTTTTTTTTTTCAGGTATATCGCAGCCAAAATCAGATCACTAATTTTCAACAAGTTACAGACAACTCTCTCTTGTGCATTCAACACTCCCATTATATAATCATTGATGACATCATGTGGGTGGCACTACGGGAGCTGACCTTCCCATTGGTTATCTGGGAAGTCTAAATCGGATTGGCCCTTGGAAATTTCATTTTTAACAGCCAGAAAGAACCTTCTGGCTGTAGTTCTCGCAACATAACACCAGGTGGCAGCATACAGTACAACATAGCAATACAATACAGCATTTCTGAACTTTTTTTTTTTTTTTTTAAACAACTTAATTATTTTCATAAAGTGGTTATTTAATCAGATTACACTCTCTGCATTAATCATATATAACCCCAATTACAGATGGTTAATATTAGGTTATTTTTTCTGATTATTCTGATACCAAATATGTTATATTATTAACATTTATTATATTAAGGTCATTTAATACTGCTAATTATTAGCTTAAAATGCATTACAATTTTATCGGTATCCTGGCATTTATATGTGAATAATAGCATATTTTTAATTCAGTATTGTACTGTGTTCCAAGTGAATCCTGTCTATATAGATCTGAAATTTAAAAAAAAAATGTTAATGATCACTTCTCTTCAGGTCCATAAACATCTATTCATGTTCTTAAACACACAGAGGCTAAGATATTCATGCTTTCAAAATATACACATATATATACATATATATATATATATATATATATATATATATATATATATATATATATATATATATATATACACATCTCATGTCCATTAAAATATATACAGTTGTTTTGAAATCATAATGTAAGTCATGTGCCTTCACTGTATTATCCTAACATTCTAACTTTTCAGTAACTTCAGTTGCCAGACTTTTTGTCTCATACTGACCACATGGGGTCAATCCACGAGTAGTTGTAAAAGTCTTAATGCAGCATATTTCCTGTTTAGCTAGTAGTGCAGATGTGTATTTGATGTTTAAGGATGATTAACACCTATGTGCATAAAAGCTGTTTCCCTATGATTCTGATCAGTTCCAAAAGGGTATTTCAAACATTTTGTCTCCATATATTTTGTGTGGTGTCGCCTATCTGACAATTTATCCTCTTAATTTGCCTTTTATGACTCATCCTGTCTCAAACTGTAAGCTGATTATAGCAAATTTGGTATGGCCTCATGTTCCATTGCCCCCCCCCTGTGTGTTTAGCATAACTTTAACAATGAGTGGGGGAGATCTCTTAGGAATAATCCTTTGTCCTACAGACCATGTGCACATCCACAGATTTATTAAATAAAGATAAATATACTTCTATATATTATTTAATAATATTTCAAATACCTTGACATGTGTATATAAAGTAGCTAGTTTTGTGCTTTGAAACCACAGCCTATTACAATGGGTTGAACTTAAAGGTAATATGAGATCTCATTATGTTATCACTTTGTGTACACACACTTGCTTCCTTAACTTATATTTGTCTGGAACACCAAAGCTCAAAACATAGAGAGAACAATGGAAAATTATCATTGTATTGCTTAACTATCCTGCAGCCCACAGAGTGTAGCTTCTTCTGCTGGCTGTGTTTACTTAGGCTTGTCAATAGCTGAGACTCCAGTATTGAAACTTTCAGTATAGGTGGCTATACCACAGGTCAAATCAGCTATTTTAAATGCTTAAATAGGAGTAAAGGATCTACTTGTAAACAATTTAATACACTCTAGCCTGTAAAATGGATCATTGGGAATAATTTAAAGGGAAGAAAATGTTTGGGTAAACTGTCCCTTCAACGTAAAAAGAGCTTAATGTACCAAAATGTAAACATCAATATCACCATTTATCAAGCTCCGAATGGAGCTTAAGCCCCCGTATTTCTGGCGAGCCTTCAGACTCGCCAGAAACGCAAGTTATGGAGCAGCGGTCTAGAGACCGCTGCTCCATAACCCTGTCCGACCTGCTCTGATGAGGCGGACAGAGATCACCGCAATTCAACCCGATTGGCTTGATTGACACCCCCCTTCTGGCGGCCAATTGGCTGCAAATCTGCAGGGGGCGGCGTTGCACCAGCAGCTCACAAGAGCTGCTGGTGCAATGCTGAATATGGAGAGCGTATTGCTCTCCGCATTCAGCGATGTCTGTCGGACCTGATCCGCACTTCATTTTCCTAATATAAAGATTACCGCACACTAAGCAATTTGCTACACTATTTGATTGATATTATATCCATTTGTTACATTGATATAAGCTGCATAGGTCGTTTTATTTATACCAGCCAATCAGGTTTATATAGAAACTTGCTAGACTGTGAAGACTTTTCTGTCTAATACCCACATAACATTAAGCTGGGGCTTTATATTTTATTTATTCAACTTTGTTTTAGATTGGGAGACGTCCCTTATTATCTGTTTTAGTGATTATATTAATACATTTTATATCATATGCTAACTCATTTTTTCACTGATTAAATGCATTTTATTTAAAAATTCACCATTTCCGTGCTTTAAGCACTGCTAATAACATTCTTACCTTGCACACCACTTTGTTTACCTTGAGGGATAAACTATATAAGTAGCAGAAAATTCATACCTCCTATCAAACTTACCTATACTCTATACCCTTTCTAAATCAAACAATATTATTGATACACATTTAGTGCACTAGCAGATATAGGGATAAAAATGAAAAATACATTACTACTTATGGATTATGCTACAACTTTGTCTCTCATTACAAAGCAAGGGGACAATATTATTTCTACATATTTGGTGCAAAGTTTTGCCCCAAACTTGTCTTACTAATAGATATAGAGATAAAAATGAAATAAATACACAACATAATATAGCTAACTTCCTTTTTATTTGTTGGAAAAATCTATGTGCACCATGTTTAAGCCTTGTAATACAGTTCCCGCTTTACACTATGGACATATTTAACTCAACACTTTTCGCACCAATTATGACGCAAACTCCTAAATAACCCACACACTAGTGAATTTTTCCACCACTTTTGATTGGAATACGCATAATCACATGATTTATGACATCAGCCAATCTGATTCAAATACACATTATAAACTATCACTAACTAATCAAATTGCTTGATACTTGTGTCATTGATCACTCATCAGAACTTGTAAGTGCCATTTGTTACATTGTGCATTATACTTTGAAAGTATGAAAGTAGAAATTAGTATTAAAGATAAACATTGATGCTGACATTAGGACACACAGTGTAATATTTTAGACAAGGTTTTTAACATTTTAATTGATGTTTGATTCAATAGAATCTTAAGCTGATAGCTCAAAGGGATAGTCCACCTAACTTTAAACTGTCATGAATCAGATACAGCAGAAATTAAAATCACCTCTTTACTGGCATGCTATTTTCAGTGTATTTCTTCCTTCTCTTGAATTTCTTTTTCAGTAAGAAATGTCATCTTATATGCCAACCCATTTTATAACACCTGTGAAGGGGAGGTTTTTAAAAATAGATTGCAATCAGGAGGGGTTAGACAGGTGCAGAGAGATACCTGGCCCAGCTCTTAAAGGGACAGAAAACCCCAAAATATTCTTTCATGATTTGGATAGAACAATTTTAAACAACTTTCCAATTTACTTCTATTATCAAATTTGCTTCATTCTTTTGTTATCCTTTGCTGAAGGAACAGCATTGCACTACTGGCAGCTAGCTGAACACATCTATGTAGCCAATCACAAGAGACAGATGTGTGCAGGCACCAATTACCAGCTAGCGCCCACTAGTGTAGGATATGTGCGTATTCTTTTCCAACAAGGGATACCAAGAGAACAAAGCACATTTGAAAATAGAAGTGACCTTTAAAGTGTTTTAAAATTACATGCTCTATCCGAATCATGCAACTTAAATGTTTACTTTCCTATCCCTTTAAAATATCCATTGATTGCAAATAAATACATATTATACTCTGATTACATGTTATATTCGCAATTATTCCTGCTAAGAATAATAATACATTTACACTATATACATATAGGGGTATAAATAAACAGAGATATGACAAACAATATTGTTTAGAACAAAAAAAGGAACTTAGGGACATGTAAATATGTTTGCTATAGATTTCTGACATAACATATATATATATATATATGTGTGTATATACTTACTAAAACATGTATGTACAATATTAAAAAGAATTCTAATAATTCACTCTCCACTTTGCACCAAATATGTCGCTTCTGTCAGGGTGCCAGGAATCAGACTGAGACGAGAAGTGCAAAAATAATCACTTCTTTATTAATAGCAAAAAATAATAATAAAAAGTCTACAAGTCAAATAACAAGCCAGGAGTCAAAACCAGAGCTGGTAATCAGACAAGCCGAGTCAGGAGCCAAAGCGAATAGTCAGATGAGCCGGAATCAGGAACAAGGAGAACAGCAGAGTCAGGAACAAGCCAGGGATCAGGAACCAGGAGGGACCTCAGACATCCAGGTAATACACAGGAACTCTCACAAACAGGTCTGAGACAACACAAGGACAAAGCATACTGAACAGAAGCCCTTTAAATAATGTGATGAGATCACAATTCTGAGACTGCAACCTGTCTCACATGGATGATGTACACCAGTCTGGCCATAAAAGGGCATGCAGGAAATGAGCAGCATCATACACTATGCAACAGAGTTAGCAAGAGAGGTGAGTAAAATGGCTGCCAGCAGCACATGGCAAACAAAGCAGGGAAAAACCCTGATAGCTTCTTGCTATATTCTCAATTAGTCCTGCTCAGAAAAAGAATCTTTAGACCGCTGCTTCATAACTTGTGTTTCTGGCGAGCATGAAGGCTTGCCAGAAAAACGGGACATCAAGCTCCATTCGGAGCTTGATAAATAGACTCCAAATTTTTTTAGGATTGTAAAAAAATAGTTAAATGTGAATAACTTTTGGTATGTTTTATCAAATGTCCTAAAAATTTCAGAATATGTTTGAATAGATAGATTAATGTATTTTGTGAAGTTTGGGGGAAATTCGTTAACATCTAAGTTCAATTTTGTACATTAAGCCACATTAAGCTCCCCAAAAAACAAGCTTAATGTCACTCATTTGCCTTGTGGGAAACCAAAATCTATGAAACTGCTAGGATAGATAGGTTTGGAAAGTGAAAAACTGAGTTTGTGCCAAGTTTCAAGGCAATTGATTGATGTTTAGGTGAATTTTGGTACATTAAGCTATTTTTACATTAAGCTGCTCACATTAAATGTTTTAGGATTGCAAAAAAATAGTTAAATGTGAATAACTTTTGGTATGTTTTATCAAATGTCCTGAAATTTTCAGAATATGTTTCAATAGATAGATTAATGTATTGTGGTAAGTTTGGGGGGAAATTGGTTAAAATCGAAGTTCAATATTGTACGTTAAGACACATTAAGCTTCATAAAAAACAAGCTTAATGTCACTCATTTGCCTTGTGGGACACCAAAGTCCATGAAACTTCTAGGATAGGTTTGGAAAGTGGAAATCTTGGGTTGTGCAAAATTATGCAGCAATTGATTAACATTTGGCCACTTTTTTACTCATTAAGCTACATTAAGCCATTATCACATTAAATGTTTTAGGATGTCCCCATTGAGAGACTGTTGTATTTTCTGCAGTATTTAACGGACCTCTGCATCTCATTAGGGGATAGTGAGTTTTTTGGCCACGGCTTATGCCTAATGATTTACGGGTTATGTTTTGTAAGCTTTTATTATGTTTACAGCTTCCCTTTACAATGTCTAATACCGGACTTAATTTATGTGTGTTTAACACGATATGCCTGTCAACTGTGTGGCAGTGCCATTTCCTGTCAGTTATGCTGCCTGTGACACTTCTGCTGTTGGCAGTGTGTTTGTAAAGCCTTAGCTAGTTTCGGACTGCTCTCGGCTCTCTATTGTGTAACATTTAAATTTGTAATTTGAATGAGGAGCGGAATGTATCGTGCTTTTGTTATGTAATGCTGGTATTAAGAATCCACTACTGTTTAGCACAGTATTATGTTCTATCTGATAATCAGATCTAGAGTGTGTAATATTTTAATACAAGAAGGAGTGGGGCCCTGAGGTAAGGGACTCAGACTTCTTGTGGTGGCTACGGGAGTTTTTTATTTTGTTTAAATAAACGTAGTCTCTCAGTTTTTCTTAGCATTCTTGGATGTTTGCGGCCTTCAGTAATTACTAATTTTTTTGTAATTTGTTCTAGAGGTGGATATTTACCTTTTTTTTTACATAAAAGGTAGTTTCTTTTGCATGATGTACCAAGTCCACGGATTCATCCTTACTTGTGGGATATTATCCTTCCTAACAGGAAGTGGCAAAGAGAGCACCACAGCAGAGCTGTCTATATAGCTTCCCCCTTATCTCCACACCCCAGTCATTCTCTTTGCCGGCTCTAAGCAGGAAGGGTAAAGTGAAAGAGGTGTTAAGCTCTTAGTTTTATTTTATCTGCAATCAAGAGTTTGTTATTTTTAAATGGTACCAGTGTTGTACTATTTACTCTCAGGCAGGACATAGATGAAGATTTCTGCCTGGAGGATTATGATCTTAGCATTTGTAACTAAGGTCCACTGCTGTTCCCACAGAAGCTGAGGAGTACAGGAAAACTTCAGTGTGAGGAACGGTTTCTTGCTATACAGCAATGAGGTATGTTCAGTCATATTTTCTGCAGAGACTGTGTTAACTCAGAAAGGCTGACAGTATCCCCATTAGGGGAAGGGTAAGCAGTAATCCTAGTATGAAAGAGGCTTTACTAGCTTGCATAAAGGGCTACGTTTTTTGGGCACTCAGTTTGTTCCTAGTTGCTATCTCTTCAGCTCGAAGAGTTTCTGAACTATCTGCATTACAATGCCACTCACCTTATCTTGTGTTCCATGCTGATAAGGTGGTTTTGCGTACCAAGCCTGGGTTCCTACCTAAGGCTGTTACTAACAGGAATATCAATCAGGAAATTGTTGTTCCTTCTCTGTGTCCTAATCCTTCTTGTAAGAAGGAACGTCTGTTGCACAACTTGGACGTGGTTCGTGCTTTGAAATTTTATTTACAGGCAACCAAAGATTTTTGTCAAACATCTTCTTTGTTTGTTGTCTATTCTGGAAAGCGTAGGGGTCAAAAGGCTACGGCGGCTTCTCTTTCCTTTTGGCAGAAAAGCATCATCCGTTTGGTTTATGAGACTGCTGGACAGCAGCCTCCTGAAAGGATTACAGCTCATTCTACTAGAGCGGTAGCTTCCACATGGGCTTTTAAAAATGATGCTTCTGTTGAACAGATTTGTAAGGCTGCAACTTGGTCTACGCTCCATACCTTTTCAAGGTTTTACAAATTTGATACTTTTGCTTCTTCGGAGGCTATTTTTGGGAGAAAGGTTTTGCAAGCAGTGGTGCCTTCCATTTAGGTTCCTGTCTTGTCCCTCCCTTCATCCGTGTCCTAAAGCTTTGGTATTGGTATCCCACAAGTAAGGATGAATCCGTGGATTTGGTACATCATGCAAAAGAAAACAAAATTTATGCTTACCTGATAAATTTCTTTCTTTTGCGAAGTCCATGGCCCGCCCTGTCTATTCAAGACAGATGGTATTTTTTATTAAAAACTTCAGTCACCTCTGCACCTTATAGTTCCTCCTTTTTCTTCCTTGGCCTTCGGTCGAATGACTGGGGGGTGGAGTTAAGTGGGGAGCTATATAGACAGCTCTGCTGTGGTGTTCTCTTTGCCACTTCCTGTTAGGAAAGATAATATCCCACAAGTAAGGATGAATCCGTGGACTCGGTACATCGCAAAAGAAAGAAATTTATCAGGTAAGCATAAATTTTGTTTTTCCTCTTATAATATTTTATGTAAGACCTAGATTTATATCTGTTTTCTGTGGACCAAATGAGTGCCATATTCTCAGATATGCCGTTCAGTTCAAAGTCTTCTGACTCTTTATTTGCATTATCAAGGTTTTTTCCTTGATAGCAGTTGTTATTTGCTGACAGTTTATAGTAGTTTCTCTGCTGCAGATATTTTTCTTTCTTTTATTAATCCTATGGATAAGAAAGAATTTACTGTATATGTTATAAGCCTTTGCAGGCTGTACATTTAAAATTGATATTTAGGAAAAAATTTTTTGGATATTGTCTTTCTTTTAAAGTGAAGGTAAAGTTTTTCACATACAAATTGATATGTATTTTCCTTTTGCACCGTACAACGTAGTCGCTATGTTTGTTTTTTCAATAATGTTATATTTGACCGTATTTGCCTACCTTGATTTTTCTAATTATTGCGATCCTAACTTCTCCCATCCAGGATTTCCGTGTTTCTATTCATTGACGTATAGAGCGGTCACACCCGCTCTATACGTTTGAACTACGCTCGTGCACATCGAGCCTCTAATTACCGTGCATGCACCCAAAAATTATCTCTCGCTATTGCGCATGCGTTAATCGCGGTCATAGAACTCCTCAGCGCATGCGTCCAAAATCTGCAACATAGTATTGAATGAGTTGCGAGACTCATTCAATACTATGGGCCCGATCCTATATGCAGCGTCGCCCGCAAATGCCGGCGACGCTGAATTTTGCGCTGGTTTGGTATCCTATATACGGCGTAACCTAGAAGTTACGCTCGTATATTTCTGCTGTCGCCCGTATTTTTTTTGGCCATAGGCAGGTATACCAAACTAGCGCAGTTTGGTATCCAATATACAGCGTAAGGACTTACGTGGCGAAAATGGAGAAATTTTACCCCATTTTCACCTCGCCACAAAAAGCAGCCGTAATAAGCCTTACGCTGTCTATTGGAGCCCCGTAACTACCTAAACTACCTGCAAAATAAACCTAACACCTAACGCATGCGCAATGTCTATCTACCTGTCAACCGCGATCCCCCGCTGCAATCCCTAATAAAGTTATTAACCCCTAAACCGCCGCTCCCGGACACCGCCGCCACCTACATTAACTACCCCCTAATGTGATCCCCCTACACCGTCGCCAACTATATTAAACTACCCCCTAAAGTGAGCCCCTTACACCGCCGCCATCTACCTTTCCTACCCCCTAAAGTGAGCTCCTATCCCGCCGCCATCTACCTTACCTACCCCCTAAAGTGAGCCCCTACCCCGCCGCCATCTATTTTAAAATGATTACCCCTAATTTAATCCCCCTACCCCGCCCCCAGCTATATTCAATTATTTAACCCCTAAAATACTAAACTATCCCTACCACTAAACCTAGGTCTAACCCTACATATAGCCCTGAAAAGGGCTTTTTGCGTGGCATTACCCCAAAGTAAACTGCTCTTTACCTATAAAATAAACCCTAAGATAGCTACAATGTAATTAATAATTACATTGTAGCTATTTTAGGGTTTTATATTTATTTTACAGGTAACTTGGTATTTATTTTAACTAGGTACAATAGCTATTAAATAGTTAATAACTATTTAATAGCTACCTAGTTAAAATAATTACCAATTTACCTGTAAAATAAATCCTAACCTAAGTTACAAATATACCTACACTATCAATAAATTAAAAAAACTACAAATATCTAAACTAAAATGCAATTAAATAATCTAAACTAAATTACAAAAAATAACAAACCCTAAATTACAAAAAATAAAAAAAAGATTACAAGATTTTTAAGCTAATTACACCTATTCTAAGCCCCCTAATAAAATAATAAAGCCCCCCAAAATAAAAAAAATCCCTACCCTATTCTAAATTAAAAAGTTAGCTCTTTTACCTTACCAGCCCTTAAAAGGGCCTTTTGTGGGGCATGCCCCATAGAAAACTGCTCTTTTGCCTGAAAACAAAAAACAATACCACCCCCCAACATTACGACCCACCACCCACATACCCCTAATCTAACCCAAACCCCCCTTAAATAAACCTAACACTACCCCCCTGAAGATCTCCCTACCTTGTATTCACCCAACCGGGCAGAACTCTTCATCCGATCCGGGCGATGTCTTGAATCAAGCTGCAGAGAGTCTTCTTCCATCCCGGAGATGTCTTCAATCAAGCTGCAGAGAGTCTTCTTCCAGCCGGTGATGTCTTCATGCAAAGCGGCATCTTCAATCTTCTTTCTTCGCACCTCCGCCGCCAATCAGATCTTTCTACCTTAATTCCGATTGGCTGATAGAATCCTATCAGCCAATCGGAATTCGATGGACGCCATCTTGGATGACGTCATTTAAAGGAACCTCATTCATCAGGAAGTCGTCGTGCCGGATGGATGATCCGCAGCGGAGGAGCGAAGAAAGAAGATTGAAGATGCCGCTTGATGGAAGATGCCGCCGGATGGAAGAAGACTTTGCTGCCGCTTGGATAAAGACATTGCCCGGATCGGATGAGGAGTTCGGCCCGGTTGGTTGAAGACAAGGTAGGGAGATCTTCAGGGGGGTAGTGTTAGGTTTATTTAAGGGGGGTTTGGGTTATATTAGGGGTATGTGGGTGGTGGGTTGTAATGTTGGGGGGTGGTATTGTGTGTTTTTTTTCAGGCAAAAGAGCAGTTTTCTTTGGGGCATGCCCCGCAAAAGGCCCTTTTAAGGGCTGGTAAGGTAAAAGAGCTTTGAACTTGTTTAAATTAGAATAGGGTAGGGATTTTTTTTTATTTTGGGGGGCTTTATTATTTTATTAGGGGGCTTAGAATAGGTGTAATTAGCTTAAAAATCTTGTAATCTTTTTTTTATTTTTTGTAATTTAGTGTTTGTTTTTTGTGTAATTTAGTTTAGTTTATTTAATTGTATTTTAGTTTAGATATTTGTAGTTTATTTAATTTATTGATAGTGTAGGTGTATTTGTAACTTAGGTTAGGATTTATTTTACTGGTACATTGGTAATTATTTTAACTAGGTAGCTATTAAATAATTATTAACTATTTAATAGCTATTGTACCTAGTTAAAATAAATACCAAGTTACCTGTAAAATAAATATAAACCCTAAAATAGCTACAATGTAATTATTAGTTACATTGTAGCTATCTTAGGGTTTATTTTATAGGTAAGTATTTAGATTTAAATAGGAATATTTTCATTAATAATATTAATATTAGATTTATTTTAATAAGAGTTTAGTTAGGGATGTTAGAGTTAGATAGGGTTATTATACTTAGTATATAGATAATATAATAACGATATTAACTATATTAACCCTAATATAATTAGGGTTAATATAGTTAATATAGCTGGCGGCGGTGTAGGGGGATTAGATTAGGGGTTAATACATTTATTATAGGTGGCAGCGGTGTAGGGGGATTTAGATTGTAGGCAACCCTTTTAAGGGCTGGCAAAAGAGCAGTTTACTTTGGGGTAATGCCACGCAAAAAGCCCTTTTCAGGGCTATTTGTAGGGTTAGACTTAGGTTTAGTGGTAGGGATAGTTTAGTATTTTAGGGGTTAAATAATTGAATATAGCTGGCGGCGGGGTTGGGGGATTAAATTAGGAGTTAATAATTTTAAAATAGATGGGTAGGGGCTCACTTTAGGGGGTAGGTAAGGTAGATGGCGGCGGTGTAAGGGGCTCACTTTAGGGGTTATAGATTTAATATAGCTGGCAGCGGGGTCCGGGAGCGGCGGTTTAGGGGTTAATAACTTTATTAGGTGGTGGCGGGGTCCGGGAGCGGCGGTTTAGAGGTTAATAACTTTTTTATTGTTAGGATAGTGAGGGGGAATAGCGGATAGAGGGTTAGACGTGTCGGGCTATGTTTAGGAGGCGTGTTACACAGTGCGGGTGATTTCATAGTTTAGTCAGGTTTTGTAGGAGCCGGCAGTTTCTAAAGTACCGTAAGTCACTGGCGACTCCAGAAATTTGTACTTATGCAGATTTCTGGACATCGCTGGTTTATCCGACTTACGGCACTTTAGCCTCTGACGACGCCGTATATGGGATAGCTCGAGTTGCGAGCTGAAACTTCGGGTGGAGGGGGGGGACGCTGCATATCGGATCGCGCCCTATATTTGTGAAGCGACAGTATAGGTGTGTGAATATGGCTCAAACAGCTTATAGGAATAGATGCATCAATTGAAATGTAACAAAATTGTTGCAATATGCGATCCAATGCGGTTGAGACTTGGCAAACAAATTAACCGCTTAATGCGCATGCGCTACACGAGGACGCGCTCGCTTTTCAAGAAGGAAGTAAAAATAGTCGCGCATTCGCACAATTAAGCATCCCCTTCTGACGTCAATTGATGACGGCCGCCTAACGGCCAAAAAATCAATTGGCTGTCTAAACAACGTGATCGTTGTTTAGAAAAAAAACAAAAAACGGGTTGTTTTATTCGAAGCAAAATCGGAGCACATTATAATAGATAACAAAGGTAAAATTGAAAAATATAAGAATTGATGAATGAACATGCTATTATTTTTGAGTGATATATTGATTTTTTTGTGGCAGACAGATTAACTTTACCTTCACTTTAACTGTAGACACATATCCGGGATTTTGTTCTGCTTATTACCTTTCCTTTTGCCTGCTTGAAAAATTTCATATATGTATAGGAAAGGATGATTCCTTTTTTAAAGACTCCTATTCTGATGCCTATTATGGGTTATGGGGACGTAGTATACGCACCTGCACCGCAAACTCACCTTAATAAACTTAATACATTGTATAACTCGTTCTGCCGCTTTGTGCTACAATGTAACTACGGGACCCACCATTGTGTCATGCTAAAATCACTAAACTGGCTGACGCTGGAATCCAGACGCACCCTCCATCTTTCCTGCCTTCTGCTTAAGAGCCTTTCTGGGAAGCTCCCACCCTACCTAAGCAGAATGCTCTCCCCAGCTATTCCCACCTCCTATAACCTCCGATCCAGTACCAGCACATTATTTAGCTTGCCTCAATACAAAAAGAAAGCAGCTCTATCCTCCTTTTCCTACAGAGCGCCACAATTATGGAATGACCTCCCTCACACTTTCAAACCTTCCCCAAGCCTAATATCCTTTAAGAGATCCCTCTCTACATATCTCAAAACAGAATGCACCTGTCATGGTTGATTATATATTTCCTACCTGTTCTATGTTAAGTTTTTGCATATATTGTGTATTATTATTGTTTTTGTATTTTATTGTACCCTATTGTATTTATTGCAATGTTTTGTGATCCCAGGGCATACTTGAAAATGAGAGAAATCTCAATGTATCCTTCCTGGTAAAATATTTTATAAATAATAATAAATAATAATTCTGGGCACGACTGTGACAAATAAAAGCTGTTTGCTTTCATGGAGCAATTTCCATGGGTGTCAAGTCAAACCCCCTCTGGATGCTCATGCCCCCACCCCAAATGAAAAAGTACATATATTTGAGTGGAGCAGGGAGTTTGAGCTTTGATTTCCATTTAGCAAGTAGCTTAAACTCAGGTTATAATATATACGGGAGATTGTTATAAGCATTATCTGCTTATTTTTCATGAGAATATTTTTAAATGTATGTTTTGGAATTTATTTTTCATGGTTTATCTTTTCTCTAGGCAGTAAACCATAGGATTGAGATTGCTATAAACATTCTCTTTGCTTATTTTAATCCTTTCATGCTGTATGTTTGCAGTATTCTGCTGTGTAGGTATATGCTAACTTTTAGATTTTTGTCCTTCTCTTTCTTTGAAGGAACATACTCTTTGCATAACAGACTATCATCCTAGGAGAGGAATAGGGGCTAGGGTCTTTTTATGGTTCTCAAAAAGGAGGGAACTTTCTGTCCCATCCTATTCCTAAAGTGTCTCAACAAATTCCTCAGGGCTCCGTCCTTCAAGATGGAGACTATTCGTTCCAATCTTCCTTTTGTTCAGGAAGGTCAGTTTATGATGGCCATAGACCTGAAGAACACTTATTTACACGTTCCCATTCTCAGGGATCATCTCCAGTTTCCAAGGTTTGTCTTTCTGGACAAGCATTTCCAGTTAGTTGCCCTTCCGTTTGGTCTTGCCATGGCTCCCAGAATATTCACAAAGGTTCTGGGGTCTCTTTTCCAGTGATCAGATCCCAGGGAATTGCTGTGATGCCTTATCTAGACAACATCTTGGTTCAGGTGTCATCTTTTCATCTAGCAAAATCTCATATAAGATGTTGTTATCTTTTCTACGTTTCTTTGGGTGGAAGTGAATCTGGAACAGATTTCCCTAGTTCCAACTTCAGGAGTGTGTTTCCTAGGCACAATCATAGATTCCCCTGTCCATGAAGATTTTCCTGACGGACGTCAGAAAATCCAAACTTCCTGCTTCTTGTCTTTCTCTCCAGTTTGCTATTCGCCCATCAGTTGCTCAATACATGGAGGTGATTGGTCTGATGGTGGCTTCCATGGATATCATTCTTTTTGCTTGTTTCCATTTATGAACACTGCAGCTTGCGTGCTCAGTCAATGGAATGGAGACCATTCAGATTTCTCACAGAGGATAAATCTGGATCCTCTAACAAGATCCTTTCTCTCGTGATGGATTTCACAGGACCTTTGTCTTGGGGCTCTTGCTTCCTGAGACCTTCCTAGGGGATTGTGATTTCGGATGCCAGCCGGTTGCTGTTTGGGATTCTCTAAAACCTCAGGTCCTGTGGTCTCGGGAAGAGTCTTCTCTTCCCATAAGCATTTTGGAATGGAGAGCAATCTTCAATGCCTTTACAGCTTGGCCTCAATTATCTTTAGTCCGGTTAATCAGATTCCAGTCGGACTACATCTCTTTAGTGGCTTACATCAACCACCAGGGAGGAACTCAGAGTTCCTTGGCCATGAAGGAAGTGATTCGCATTGTGGTGGCTCATTGGTCTAGGGGTATGTTTCTCGCTTTGGGTGCGAGAGGTCCCGGGTTCATATCCTTGAAAAGTCCAATCAGGGTGGGGGATTTCAGAGTTTGATCTGATGGAATCTTGTCACGATGCCAAGCTTTTGAAGTACTGTTCTAAGTCAAGACTGCTCTGATAGATATCTTGGTGGTTCCTTGGAATTTCGGACTAGTATTCCTGTTTCCTCCATTTTCTCTCCTTCCACAACTCATTGCTTGTATCAAGCAGGAGAGAGCATCTGATTCTATTAGCTCCTGCCTGGCATGCAGGATCTGGTTGAGGATATGGTGAAGATGTCATCTCTTCCACATTAGAGTTTCCTCTGAGGAAGGACCTTCTAAATTAGGGTCCATTCCTCCATTTAACTTTAGATTCTCTGAAGCACTCTGGAAACTGAATGCCTAGTGCCGTCCAGATGTAGTTTTTCGGCAGCGGTCTTTGATACTATGCTTCAGGCTCGTAAACCTGTTATTCACAGGATTTACCGTAAGAATTTTTTTCGTTGCTTCAGGATGGCCTGGAGAAAAGTTTGTCAGTCAGTATTCTGACAGGTCAGATTTCTGCACTGTCTATTCTTTTGCTCAAAGATGTTCAAGTTTTTTATTCAGGTCCTGGTCAGAATCAGGCCTGCGTTTAAACCTGTTGCTCCTCCTTGGAGTCTTATTCTAGTTTTTCAGGTTTTGCTGCTGGCTCCGTTTGAGCCACTGCATGTTGTTGATATAAGGTTGTTGTCTTGGAGGTTTCTGTTTCTCCTTGCTTTTTCTTCTGCTCCAAAATTCTGAGTTTTCAGCTCTGCAGTGTGGTTCCCTGTACCTTGTTTTTCATGCAGATAAGGCTGTCCTTTGTTCTAAATTGGGGTTTTCTCCCTATGGTGGTGTCGGATTGAAACTTCAATCAGGAAATTGTTGTTCCTTCTTTTTGTCCTGATCCCTTCTTCTCATAAGGATCGTTTTTTGCATAACTTGGATGTTGTGCGTACTCTAAATGTTTTACCTACAAGCTAATACAGATTTCGTCAATTTTCGGTCCTATTTGTTGTTTTCTCTGGAAAACGTAAGGGTTGGAAGGCCACTTCTACTATTCTTTCCCTCTGGTTAAGAAGTATGATTAATTTGGCTTATGAGACTGCTGGTGCAGCAGCCTCCTGAGAGAACTACGGCTCATTCTACTAGGGCTGTCTCCTCTTCTTGGACTTTCAAAAATGAAGCTTCTCTGGAACAGATTTGCAAGGCGGCTACATGGTCCTCTCTGCATACTTTTTCCAAATTCTACAAATGTAAATCTTTTGCCTCGGCTAAGGCCTCTTTTGGGAGAGAGGTTCTTCAAACGGTGGTGCCTTCTGTTTAGCTCCTAATGCCTTTTTTCCCCCTCCCTATTCATTCAGGGTCCTCTAGCTTGGGTATTGGTTCCCACTAGTAATTGGAATGATGTCGTGGACTCTCCATTTCATAGGAAAGAAAACAAAATTTATGCTTACCTGATAAATTTCTTTCTTTCTGGACATGGATAGTCCACAACCCTGCCCTCTTTTTAATTATATTCAGCAGTCTTTTTGAGTAAACCTCAGGCACCTCTATACCCTTGTGTTTCTTCTTTTTCCATTTTTCTTTGGTTGAATTACAAATTGGGATTATGGGTAAGGGAAGTTACACATAACAGATTTGCTGGGGCCCTCTTTGCCTACTCCTGCTGGCCATGAGTTGAATATCCCACTAGTAATTGGAATTACGTTGTGGACTCTCCATGTCCGGAAATAAATAAATTTATAAGGTAGCATAAATTTTGTTATTTCACATTCCAGTGTTCCATTTATCCATAAATACATATTTCTACATATATCTGGGGGGGGGGGGGGGGTTGGTAAAATATATATCTATAAAAAAAAATAATTGATAGACTTTTATGGGGGGGCTGAAAAACTCATGTCCGATATAACTTGAGTACTAATCCGTAGTTGCGCCAAACCTCCGCTCAAGTATAATGGAGTTCATTACTTACTTTTTATACTATGGTTTTGTATTGAAATATAAGTTACATAAGAGTACATATATATTTATATGCACATACACATACTTGCACATATATACATACTCACGCATACACTTTTGAGCCCTTCCCAGTCCAGCACCCTGTCATATACCATATACTTTTAAATCAGTGCTAAAACATTTTTTTTCAATAATATTTTAAATGTATTATGTATAAACCTAAGTGAAATACTTTAATATTTTCTTCATGTGTTTTGCTCTGCATATTTTCAAGCATTAAAACTTTGGGGGATATTTATCAAAGGTCTGTCGGACCTGATCCGACAGTGCAGATCAGGTCCGACAGACCTCGCTGAATGTGGAGAGCAATACGCTCTCCATATTCAGCATTACACCAGCAGCTCTTGTGAGCTGCTGGTGCAACGCCACCCCCCTGCAGACTCGTGGCCAATCGTCCACCAGCAGGGGGGTGTCAATTCCGGTGATCTTTGTTCGCCTGCTCAGAGCAGATGGACAGTGTTATGGAGCAGCGGTCTTTAGACTGCTGCTTCATAACTGCTGTTTCCGGCGAGTCTGAAGACTCACCAGAAACACAGGCCCTCAAGCTCCATCCGGAGCTTGATAAATGGGCCTCTTTATGTCAGGTCTCCAAAAGTGCAAACTTTTTTATAGTTGTTTAGTACTGCAATTGAGCTAATAGCACTCCCTGCACTATTTATTAAAAGTATAGGGTGGGCTAAAAAAATGGCGGCTGCATTAAGATTCTCTTGGTAATATCTTTTTTACCATCCACTTGTAATACCTAATTGTGCGCTATTCTTTGCACAATGTAGTAAAAATAGTGCACCATGGGATATTGTTTGAGCTTCACTTGTAATCTAGCTCATACAGTGATGTACAAATCTGATATTATGGCATGTCATTTTTTTTGTATTAGAAAGTCCCTTTAAAGGGACCTTAAATACTATACACCAATGAAATGTAACTAATGAATGTGTTAACATCCTTGAAGTGTTAGGATGCAAAACGCATACATTTTTTTAAAATTTAAAAATCCATTCTTTATTATTTTGATTTAAAAGATCATCTTCTATTTTCTATTTAGACACTGACAAGAGGGCTGGGCACCTTTATGGATGCTACGTCATCCGTATGTGACTGTGCAAGCAAACCCATGTTCTAACATCCTCCCTACCGGTATACCTTGTCTGCACACTTCGCTGTCAGACCTTATAGCAGTTGCAGCGTTTTGGATATATTCACAGCCGGACAACAAAATTGTGAATACATTGATCCTTTCCTAAGTTTTACTCTACTCTGCTGCTCTGTTGGCTACTCGCTCTTCTCTGTAAGCTGTACCATGTGTGTATATTTAGTAAAATATAAAAAAATTGTGCAGGCTCATTCGACTCCACAAATCAGTACATCACGTGACCGCCCTTTTATTTTGTGCGTTACAACATGGCTGCTCCCAGTCAAACAGATAGGCTGCGGTTTGGATGGTTAACTTAATCATGTCAAATTATCTAAAAAAAAGACCAGATCCTGCTAATATAATAAGGACTGTCTTTGTAGCAGTATAAACTTTAATAATATTATAGTAATTTGTGAAATTGCAAGGTGTTTAGGGTCCCTTTAAGGTAACGCACAGAACCTGCATCATTTTAGCATTCAGCATTTTTAATTATAACAAATGCATATGTTATATATTACAGTATATTAGGCATATTCAATCTACAAGTGCCATTTTTATTAATTAACAATGTATTTCTTGCAGAAATTTGAAAATGACTACTTTGACTTTAAGGCCAAAGTGTTGGATTTTGAGACACAGCTTGCAACACTTCTTTGTTTAGCTTTTAAGGATTGTTCTGGGTTAGAATCTGCATTCAAGGTAAAATGCTGTAAATCCTTACTATTGTTAAAATGCATTGTTCTACTTTAGGAAAAAATCAATGTGCTATAAGCTGGTGAATTTTGTTTAAATTGTTCTATATTGTTATAGCATGTAGCATATACCACAAAGACTTGTTTAAAAGCTAATACTGAATAGCCTGACATGTATATATGCAACACTAATATGATTAGTAATATTAAGTAACAATCCAATCAAGATGAAGAAAGAGAATATGCTTTATAGCAAAGTAGAACTACAATGTTATTGTCTGTAGCAGCATCAATCAAAGTTTCCACTTCATCTCTCTAGCTGGCAGTTTATGAATACAAGCAGCAATTTGATAGTGGAAATACATACTGTGGTAAATTAATATGGTCACCATGGACGCTTCTGTTAACTATAGGGGAACGAATGCTCATGTGTCCTTCCTGCTGTTAGCTAATCAGAAAAGTAGACAGAACAAAACAAATGAACATGTGTGCCCCATGGCCAAGTTCCAGATGCCCCTGCAGCTTCTGGTATTGTGGTCCAAAACGTATATTTTTTATATTTGTTTCACTCATAGGAATATTAAACTAATTTAGTCATTTAAATATCTTATTTCAGTTGTTGGCTATTGCTGGCTATTTTCTGGAAAGACCTGTTATACTGGATATATTCAGCCCAAATTATGTTATTCTTCTTCATATGTATGATAAAGAGTTGGATAAGTGTAATCAATTGTATAATGAGCACATGAAACAGGTATGTTGTAAAAATGCAAACTATTTTTAAATCTGCATCAAATAAAGCACCATTTATTTATATGTAAAACAGACCAAAAAAGCAGAAAGTACATGGTGGTTGTTTTTTTACTTGAGTATTTTCATTTTTCTTTTTATAATAGGTGGACAATGTAGTCGTGCATAAAAATATGCCAAAAACATCTGGTATTCTGAAATGGATAAGGGAACTTAAGGACAGGATACAGATTTCATGGTCAAATTTCAGATTTATTCAGCATCCGTAAGTTTAGAATATTTAATTTAGAATTACCCTATGGGGTTGATTTATTATGTGAATTCTCAACTATAGCTGCATATGTGAAGACTCAATTACTTACATAATAATTACAGAGAATTGTTAAGTACCCAGCAATCCCAAGTTTACAGCATATAATGGAAAATCAGTGGGCAAATTAATCTCTGCAATCCTAAGTATAGAAATGGGTATGTAGCCACTAATTCCACATACTCTGAGGAAACCTGTATTCCCACACATATGATCACTTGGCTGCCCACAAAAATGTTTCATGGGGCGGTGTAAAAAAATTAAATATGACCAAGAATATAAATGTTAATGTAGGAAAACTGCAATATATACATTTTTGGGGATGGGGCATCCAAAAATAAGTGATTTTTCATGTTGCATTGTCAACTCCTGTGTTACTGAGGGCTTTAGCATTATTAGCTCAATCCTAGCAAATGGCTACAGGTGACAAACATGTCTGTGTTTTATATTACAAGGAATGATTATTAAACTGGGGACAATAATGCAAATGTTTATCTAAGACAGATCTATATGGGTCCATTTTTGAGGAGGAGTAAAGTGCATACTTAATTTTGACATTAAAGGGACATAAAATACAAATGTTCTCTTTCATGTTTCAGATAGATCATACAATTGTAAACAAATTTAGTTTGCTTCTATTATCAAATTGTCTTTGTTTTCTTGTTATCCTTTGTTGAAAAGCAGTTGGGAAAGTTCAGGAGAGTGCTTGTGTCTGCAGTACTATATGGAAGCAGTTTTGCAACAATGTTATACATTAGCAAGAGGATTAGGTGGCAGCACTGTTTCCTGTCATGCAGCACTCCAGGCATGTGCGTGCTATCTATCTAGATATCTCTTCAACAAAGAATAACAAGAGAACTAAACAAATTTGATAATAGAAGAGAATTTAAAATTGTATTCTGAATCATAAAAGAAAAAAATGGGGTTTCATGTCCCTTTAAAGTAATACACGTTGCAAAATTGTTAGTAACTTTATTTTGTTACTTTAGATGCATGGAAAGCCCTGATGCTGCATTAATTTATCAGAAATACATGGAGATGATGACATTATTAGATCATTATGAAGAATCTGTGTATGAGAAATGGAGATCTGAAGTTGATGAGATCTGTGCATTCAATCTGGATAGGCCATTAATTAAACGTAATCCTGACAATGGACTTCTGAGTGTCAATTTTGATCCAAAGGTACTAAATTATTTTTATATTGAATACATTTAAAAATGACCAAAATAATATTTGCTTACGTTTTTATACGTTTTTAAATTATTAAAAAAAAAACTGATTGGATTTAGAAATAAATATAACGGCCAGATTACGAGTTTTGCGTTAGAGGCTATGCGGTGCTAACGAGCAGTTTTCTCTCACCGCTCACTTACCTGCTGCGCTGGTATTACAGGTTTTTTACAAACCCTGCGTTAAAGCGCAAGAAGTGAGCGTTAAGCAAAATTTTGCTCCTTAACGCACTCCAATACCAGCGCTGCTTAAGTCAGCGGTGAGCTGGTCGTACGTGCTTGTGCACGATTTCCCCATAGGAATCAACGGGGAGAGCCGGCTGAGAAAAAGTCTAACACCTGCCAAAAAGCAGCGTAAAACTCAGTAACACAGCCCCATTGATTCCTATGGGGAAATAAAATTTATGTCTACACCTAACACCCTAACATGAACCCCGAGTCTAAACACCCCTAAACTTAGACTTATTAACCCTAATTTGCCGCTCCAGACATCGCCGACACCTGCATTATATTTATTAATCCCTAGTCTGCCACTCCGGACACCGCCGCTACCTACATTATACTTATGGACCCCTAATCTGCTGCCCCCAACATCTCCAACGCCTATATTATATTCATTAACCCCTAATCTGCTGCCCCCAATGTCGCCGCAACCTAACTACACTTATTAACCGCTAATCTGCTGCCCCCAACGTCGCCACCATTATAATAAACATATTAACCCCTAAACCTCCACACTCCCGCCTCGCAAACATTAGTTAAATATTATTAACCCCTAATCTGCCATCCCTAACATCGCCACAACCTACCTACATTTATTAACCCCTAATCTGCCGCCCCCAACGTCGCAGGCACTATACTAAATGTATTAACCCCTAAACCTAAGTCTAACCCTAACACCCCCTAACTTAAATATAATTTAAATAAATCTAAATAAAAATTCCTATAATTAACTAAATAATACCTATTTAAAACGAAATACCTATAAAATAAACCTTAAGCTAGCTACAATATAACTAATAGTTATATTGTATCTAAGTTAGGGTTTATTTTTATTTTACAGGCAAGTTTTGTATTTATTTTAACTAGGTAGAATAGTTATTAACTATTTAATAACTACCTAGCTAAAATAAATACAAAAGTACCTGTAAAATAAAACCTAACACTACACTATAATTAAATAAATTAACTAAATTAACAACAATTAAATAAATTAAATTTAATTAGCTAAAGTACAAAAAAAAACACTAAATTACAGAAAATAATAAACAAATTACAAGATATTTAAACTAATTACACCTAATCTAATAGCCCTATCAAAATAAAAAAGCCCCCCCAAAATAAAAAAAAACCCATAGCCTAAACTAAACTATCAATAGCCCTTAAAAGGGTCTTTTTGCGGGGCATTGCCCCAAAGTAATCAGCTCCCCCAAATAAAATACTATCTAAAAAAACCTAAGTTCCCCATTGCCCTGAAAAGGGCATTTGAATGGGGATTGCCCTTAAAAGGGCAGTTAGCTCTTTTGCGGCCCAAACCCTAATCTAAAAATAAAACCCACCCAATACACCCTTAATAAAACCTAACACTAACCCCCTGAAGATCGACTTACTGTTCTGAAGACCGGACATGCATCCTCAAGGAAGCGGCAAAAGTCCATCCAACCGGGCCGAAGTCCTCAACGAAGCCGGGAGAAGTCTTCATCCAAGCCGGGCAGAAGTCTTCATCCAGACGGCATCTTCTATCTTCATCCATCCGGCGGAGCGGGTCCATCTTCAAGACATCCGACGCAGAGCATCCTCTTCAAACAAAGTCTTCTTACTGAATGATGGTTCCTTTAAGTGACGTCATCCAAGACGGCGTCCCTTAGATTCCGATTGGCTGATAGAATTCTATCAGCCAATCGGAATTAAGGTAGAAAAAATCCTATTGGCTGATGCAATCAGCCAATAGGATTGAGCTTGCATTCCAATCAGCCAATAGAGTGTGAGCTCAATCCTATTGGCTGATTGCATCAGCCAATAGGATTTTTTCTACCTTAATTCCGATTGGCCTATTAGAATTCTATCAGCCAATCGGAATCTAAGGGACGCCATCTTGGATGACATCACTTAAAGGAAGCATTATTCAGTAAGAAGACTAAAATGTTACAAAGTACACTAACACCCATAAACTACCTATTAACCCCTAAACCACCACCCTCCCGCATCACAAATACTATATTACACCTATTAACCGCTAATCTGCTGTCCACCCTCATCGCAACTATTAAATAAACCTATTAACCCCTAATCCGCCGCCTACCCACATCTCTAACACTAAATAAATCTAGTAACTTCTAATCCGCTGCTTCCCGACAAAAATGATTAACCCCTAATCTGCCGCCCAGACACTAAATAAACATATTAACCCCTAAACCACCAGCCCCCACATCGCTAAACACTAAACCTAACACCCCCCTAACTTTAAATTAAAATTTACGATATAACTATTTTAAAATAAATAAAAACTTACCTGTGAAATAAAAAAAATATATACATTTAACTAACATTACTATTCTAATAAAATAAAAAATAACAATTAAAATTCCTAAATTACATGATTTAATAAATCCTAATTACTAAAATTAAAAGCCTAACATTACAAAAAATAATAAACACTAAAAATATGAAAAATAAAAAACTCTAAGTTTTCAAAAAATAATAAAATTATCAAAAATAAAAACAATTACACCTAATCTAATAGCCCTATAAAAATTAAAAAGCCCCCCAAAATAAAAACACCCCTAACCTACAATAAACTACCAATAGCCCTTAAAAGGTCCTTTTGTAGGGCATTGCCCTAAGTTAAACTGCTATTTTACATGCAAAAAACTACAAAGTCCCCCCCAACAGTAAACCCCCCCACCCAACCAATCCCCCAAAATAAAAAACGTAAGTTAAAAAAAAAACTAAGCTACCCATTGCCCCTAAATGGGCATTTGTATGGGCATTGCCCTTAAAAGGGCATTCAGCTTTTGTACTGCCCTTAAAAAATTAGTGTAAATACAAATTTCTGGAGTCGCCAGTGACTTCCGGCACGTTAGAAACTGCCGGCGCCTAGGAAAAAAAAAAAAAGTAAAATCTCCCGTAAAAGTCTAACCTCCCAAAAATAAGCCCGACATGTAAAACCCCTATATCCGCCATCAAACCCATATCGGAACTAATAATAAAAGTATTAACCCCTAAACCGACAACCCCCCCACACAATGCAATATGCCTAATTAAACTATTAACCCCTAATCTGCCATTCACCTACATCACAATCTACCTAATAAAAGTATTAACCCCTACATCTGCCAACCCCAACAACCCCCCCACATCGCAAAGTCCCTATTAAAACTATTAACCCCTAATCCGCCATTCACCCACATTGTAACAAACCTTAGAAATCTATTAACCCCTAAAAAAAACCCACACAATGCAATAATCCTAATAAAACTATTAACCCCTAAACCGCCAAACCCCCACAACGCAAATAACTAATTAAATTACTAAGCCCCCTAACCTAAACACCCCCTAATTTAACCCCAGTTACTTAAATTAATAAATACTAAGTTACAAGCAATTAAAATAAAAAAGCTAACATTACTTAAAAATAAAAAAAACTAAGATTAAATTAATCTAAGATTACAAAAAATAAAAAATTCTAACATTGCATAAAATAATAAACCAAATTATCAAAAATAAAAAAATTAAACCTAATCCCTATGTAAATAAAAAAGCCCACCCAAAATAAAAACACCCCCTAATCTAGTGCTAAACTACCAATAGCCCTTAAAAGGGCCTTTTGTAGGGCATTGCCCTAAGTTAAACAGCTCTTTTACTTTAAAAAATAGTCACCCCTCTAACAGTAAAAAACCCCACCCACCAAACCCCCCAAAATAAAAAAAACCTAACACTAAAAAATCCTAAACTACCCATTGCCTCTAAATTGGCATTTTTATAGGCATTGCCCTTAAAAGGGCATTCATTTCTTTTTCAAAAGCCCATTAAATCCCTAATCTAAAAACAAAAACAAAAACCAAAAAAAAAAGCCTAAGTCTAACCCCCAGATTGGTACCCACGGTTCCTGAAGTCCTGCGATGAAGTCTTCTTCCAAGCGGCGATATCTTCTTCCAGAAACAAGCCGGCGCGGAACTGAAGACCGTGACCATGGAGCGTGGAGATCCTCTTCGTACGATCACCTCCGCACACTGCAAATTGAATTCAAGAATATAAACAGGCAGTGTACAGCTCCACAGCTATAAGGTGCAAGTAGCAGGAGGGACCGTCAAAACCTCCAAATATGTAGAAAAGTAGAAAAATCCACAGCACCTTAACGAATTTCCAACACTTTATTGAAACATCTTTATCCCATACAGGTACAAAGCAGGTAGCAGCAACGTTTCGGGATATTATCCCTTAATCATGCTAATGAGCCTCATCTGGTGAGATACATTTATAGGCCTGCAATTTAACCCATAGTATACTGTTACAAAGTGAATTTTATCACTCAACATCACCACCTAGTGGTTATAAATATTATTACAGTTAAACACGTATATAAATTTAAAAACAATATACAATTTACAATTTACCTATTCATCTTTTGATACACCTATATACAAATCTTTGTTGATATTCCATATCTTCTGCATAATATTACCATTTCCTCCTGAATTTTTTTTATTAAACATCCATTTATTATTTCATAATGAGTCCTTAAAGAATTCTCTACTACGTAGTCAGTTTAAAAGAGTAAAAAGGATTATAAATGACGATTCCTTAGTTGTAAACAGACTACAAGAAATGGGGGACAAGTTCCTACAAAGAGGGTACCCTAGGAAGTTAACTGAGAAAGAGATCATGAGGGTACAGGAAGATAACAATGTTTCTAGAGCTAATAGAGAAGATGAAGAAAGGTTAGTTTGTGTAACACAGTTTAACCCTATTAGTAAGAAAGTGAGGAACATTGTATCTAAACATTGGCACATCTTAAAAATTGTAATTCTAATATTGAATCCTTTAAAAAACCATCTATGATGGCATATCGAAGAGTCCAAAATTTGGGAGATATGTTGGTTAGAAATGATTTAGGATCAAGAAAGAAAGAGAAATACATCACTAAAAAAAGTTATGGAACTTTTCCATGCTTGGGTTGTGCAAGTTGTAGTGCAGTCATTAAAGGGACAGAATTTCAACATCCCCAAACAGGAAATTTTTTTAACATTAACAATTTCTATACATGTGACTCATCCTATGTTGTATACCTTATTAAATGCCCATGTTCAAAAATCTATGTTGGTGAGACTACCAGAAGGGTACGAGATAGGATGAGTCAACACAGATCCAATATTAGATGTGGGGACCAGGAAGCCCCTGTATCTTGCCATTTTTTGAGTGCAGGCCACAATATAAGCCAACTACGGTGGCACATTATTGATGGAGTGGATAAATTAAGAAGAGGTGGCAATAAGGAAACCATATTAAAACAAAAAGAGTCCTATTGGATATATAAATTGGATGCTTTAATTCCTAAAGGAATCAATAGAGAGCTAGACCTCAAAGTGTTTCTATAATAAATGGATGTTTAATAAAAAAATTCAGGAGGAAATGGTAATATTAATCAGAAGATATGGAATATCAACAAAGATTTGTATATAGGTGTATCAAAAGATGAATAGGTAAATTGTAAATTGTATAATGTTTTTAAATTTATATATGTGTTTAACTGTAGTAATATTTATAACCACTAGGTGGTGATGTTGAGTGATAAAATTCACTTTGTAACAGTATACTATGGGTTAAATTGCAGGCCTATAAATGTATCTCACCAGATGAGGCTCATTAGTAATAAGGGATAATATCCCTAAACGTTGCTGCTACCTGCTTTGTACCTGTATGGGATAAAGCTGTTTCAATAAAGTGTTGGAAATTCGTTAAGGTGCTGTGGATTTTTCTACTTTTCTGCAAATTGAATTTATTTTTGATAATTTGGTTTATTATTTTATGTAATGTTAGAATTTTTTTATAATCTTAGATTAATTTAATCTTATTTTTTTTAATTTTTAAGTAATGTTAGCTTTTTTATTTGTTTGTAACTTTAGTATTTTTTAATTTATGTAATCTGGGTTAATTTAGGGGCTGTTAGGTTAGGGGGCTTAGTAATTTAGTTATTTGTGTTGTGGGGGTTTGGCGGATTAGGGGTTAATAGATTTATTAGGTTTGTTGCAATGTGTGTTAATGGCGGATTAGGGGTTAATAGGTTAAGTTTATTGCGTTGGTGGGGGATGGTAGGGGTTAATAGTTTTAATAGGTACTTTGCAATATGGGTGAATGGCGGATAAGGGGTTAAAAGTTTATTAAGGTATATTGCGTTGTGGGGTAATGGCGGTTTAGGGGTTAATCACTTTATTAGGTATATAGCGTTGTGGGATTAGGGGTTAATATAGTTTATTAATTATTGCGGCGGGTGTTGACAGCTGACAGGTAGATAGTGCACATGCATTAGGTGTTAGTTATTTTCAAGAGGTAGATAGATATTGCACATGCGTTCGGTGTTACTTACTATTTTAAGGGGGTTACAGTGCTCACATACTCGGCGCAAGTCTTGCTGTGCCTGCCTATGTGTGGCGAGGTGAAAATGGAGTAAAATGTCTACATTTTCTCTGCGTAAGTCCTTGCGCTGAATATGTGATACCGATTTGCGACGCAGTTCTATGTTAGATTATGGGAGTAAAAATTGTGGGTAACGGGTGAAATATACGTGCCGCATTTATATGCAGCGACGTATTTGTGATACCAAACCACGTCAAAACCAGCGTTGCCGACTTTTGCGGGCGACGCGGCATATGTAATCTTGCCCCTGATATCCAGTGAATAGGTATATGATATTTACTCACCTGAAATAAAATGTATAAACGTCTTAAAAGCTTCAGAGAATGCTTTAATAAAAATTTTAATTTGCCCTGTATTTCAAACTGAAGCCAAGAGCTATTTGATAGCATGTTATACAGCATTCAGGAGATGCCAATAAACTAGAAAACAAAGATGCAGCTGCACCAAGCAGGAACTTATTACTATTCTTATGCTGACATTGATATGTTGAGGTCTGTAATGGAACAGGGCGTCAATGAACATTCATAGACTTTCCCTGAAGAGGATTATGGTGAAAACAGTGTCAATGATAAAGGATAAAACATGAAAGGACTATGATCTTTAATAATTCTATTGCCAAAATGTTTAGCTATTTCTCTGTAAGATTTGTCTCCATAGATAAAATAAAGCTAATATAGTAGAACAATGTCTACAGTTGTAGCTTTTCACTTTTATTGCCAAAAGCTGTAATTAAATTCTCAATTTCATGCTTTTTTTAATATTTGCTGCCTTTGGTGTGAGTTCCACTTAATCTCTTTGGTGATTTGTGTGCGCCTGTGTGTGTTTGTGTAAACTGTAGCCCTACATATATGAGATACATCCTCAGTATGTGTATATGATAACATATCCATCAAGATGCTAATTTGCCAACTCCATAAATTAAACATCTCTGTTAGATTTTGCCTATTAAAATCACTGTTTTCATCTTGGCTAATTTTCTGTAGTCTAGTCTATAAAAAAGAAATGTGGTAGGATATGTACAAAAATAGAACTCTTAGATGACTGTAAGGGTTAAATTTCCATTTAAAATATCTGCATGAATTTCATTAATCTTTCTGTATTTTCTGTTAAAAGTAATATATAAAATGTATTATTTGCAATAAATGTACATTGAAGCAAAGTGTCAGAAATCCAATTAAATTATTTTGATTGAAATGAACTGATAAAAGTTTGGATTCCATTTATAATTTGACAGTCCAACCAACTCTGAGATTTTTACTGCACAACAATATTATTTTGCCACACCTCCTCTTATGCACAAGGACAAGGCTTATCAATCACCCTGAATGAGCAGGGTTGAGAAGCAGTGGTTGTATGACCATAAGGGCTCCAACGCAGCTTCCACTGCTTGATCAATGGAGTCCTCTGTTTCATCACATTTATTATATAGGGGAACAGGTTCTTAAGCAGAGAGTCTGCCTGCAATCACCACATGCAATTCAGCATTGTGTATTATGCTCTTGTGCAATCCCGTCCCCTGCTCTTGCTCAGCCTATGGTGTAAGAGCAGGGCCTGTCAATCCCCTCGAGCTTGGTTGTTCAGGGCATTTAATCTGCACCACCTCTGAGGTGAGAGAATATAAAGCAGGAACTGCTCCTTAAATGTTGTGGGTGCAGAGTCACTCATGCAAGCCCACACTGCATTGTCTCAGTAGCTGTGAATGCAGCTTGATGAATTTACCCTTTAGTGTGAGCAGTTATTCTTGTGATATTTTTTTTTGTCCCATTCCTTTATATTATATTGTTTTGTATTGTATTTTATTATATTTATTACTTTTCACAGTTTACATGCAAAAGTGAATGGTATTCATGCAGACTTCTAGATTGAAAATTTAAATGGATAGTAAAGTCAAAATTAAACTTGCATGATTCAGATAAAACATGTCATTTTATGCCACTTTTAAATTTACTTCTACTTTTAAATGTGCTCCGTTCTCTTGGTATCCCTTGTTGGAAAAAAATACACATATATCCTACAATAGTGGGAGCTAGCTGCTGTCGCTAGTGATTGGCTAACTAGATATGTTCATCTAGCTGGTGGTAGGGCAATGCTGTTCCTCCAGCAAAGGACATAAAGAGAATGAGGCAAATTTGGTGATAGAATACAAAAGTAAAAAGTTGTTTAAAATTGTATGTTCCATCCAAATCATGAAAGAAAAATGTGGGGTTTCCTGTCCCTTTAACCTTTGAAATGTATAGTTAGTGTAGAGTTCTGCTTTACATGAGCTTAGATTTAGTGTTATAGGACCAGTGGCAGTCAATACAGTAAATTTGCATAATCAACAAATGCAAGATAACAAGACAATGCAATAGCACTTAGGGGCCTATCTATCAAGCTCCGTATGGAGCTTGACGCCCCGTGTTTCTGGCGAGCCTGTAGGCTCGCCAGAAACAGCAGTTATGAAGCAGCGGTCTAAAGACCGCTGCTCCATAACCCTGTCCGTCTGCTCTGAGCAGGCGGACAGACATCGCCACAAATCAACCCGATCGAGTACGATCGGGTTGATTGACAACCCCCTGCTGGTGGCCGATTGGCCGCGAATCTGCAGGGCGTGGCGTTGCACCAGCAGCTCACAAGAGCTGCTGGTCCAATGCTGAATACGAAGAGCGTATTGCTCTCCGCATTCAGCGAGGTCTGTCGGACTTGATCCTCACTGTCAGATCAGGTCCGACAGACCGTTGTTAAATAGGCCTCTGTGTCTGAACTTCAAATGAGTAGTAGATTTTTTTCTGACAATTTTAAAAGTTATGTCTATTTCCACTCCCCCCTGTACCATGTGACAGCCATCAGCCAATCACAAAATCATACACGTACCATGTGAGAGCCGTCAGCAAATCACAAATGCATACACAAATGCTGTGTATTCTTGCACATGCTCAGTAGGAGTTGGTGACTCAAAACATTTAAATAAAAAAAAGACTGTGCACATTTTCACATTTTGTTAATGGAAGTAAATTGGAAAGTTGTTTAAAATTGCATGCTCTATCTGAATCATGAAAGTTTAATTTTGACTTGAGTGTCCCTTTAAGGTTTTGGAATTATTCTTGCTACTATACAATATTTAATAATTTGCTATTCCCTTTTGTTGATATATATATATATATATATATATATATATATATATATATATATATATAATATATATATATATATTTATCTTATGTTACCCAAAGTATGTCTGTGATAATCTCAGGACTTGGGAAACAAAAACAATAACTATTTATTAGGGTTCATAGCCTCTTTACATGTTCAGTTATTGTTGTGTATAATTGACCCTTTTTTAAATAATTGTATTTTAGTACATGATTACATTTTCATAGTAATGAATGGGCATTCAGGTAGTATTTTATTTGCAAACATATTCCAAGTGTGAAATAATCACTATTTTAATGAACCTAGGTAGACGTTGTCTTTGTTCAACAGTGCACTAAGCTTGCATAAAAATAAAAAGCTTTATAAATCTAGATGTACTGTTCAATTGGTGTCACAGCTGTTTTTTAAGAGGGTAAAGGTTTTCCTGGAGGCCCATCTGTGTTTTGTGGGCGGGGCCATGACTGTAGGGGCATGACTGAATGTTCAGTGGGCAGGACTGGGCATTCCATGAGTGGGGTCGGTCAGAACTGTGATGGGAAAACAAACAATGATCCCAGTCTGGGGAATAATGGGGGGTATGTAATGATGAAAAGCTGATCCTTGCATTTATCGTGGCTGAATAAAGTATCATGTTTGGATGGTATGGCTACATTGTATCTTTTTGTATCTAGCAGGGGCTGAATGTAGTGGCTCGGTGGTTTGCACATTAAAATACACTTGTGCTGGACATTTGTATGTTTTTGGGTATGTAATTATGAGCATTGAACTATGCCTCAGTATATAGCCACAATATGCTCGATATTACCCTTACCCTTGTCTATGGTACATAAAATTGAAAGTAAATAAAAGTCTAAATATTTATATACATGGCTTCAGCATAAAGTATCCTAGCAAAATACCTTATGCAGTTTAAATACCACAAAAATATTACATATAGAGCCTCAGATTTTTTTTGTAGCAAGCATTTGCAATATGGATCAAGAATGCTCTGCTGTTGATTAAATGGTTACCTAAACAAACTACTGAAAGTCTTGGTGCTTTATATACAACTCATCTTGCTGTTTTGATGGGACCCCAGTCTAAAATATATAATCTATAATGGAATCTTTTTAACAGAATACTTGTTTATATATACAGTTATATAAGATCATTTTAGTTATACAGTACATATGATATTGCATTAATATTATGTATAATCATTTTTTATGCAGCTTGTGGCTGTGTTACGAGAGGTTGAATACCTGCAGATACTACATCAAACAGAGATCCCTACAGCAGCATTAGTAATCTTTGAAAAGAGGGAGATTTTACACAAGGTATGGATGTTGTAAAATAAATGTATATTTGTCTTCTTAAAATATTCTTATGTTTAACATATTACATTTATATGAGTATTTTTGTATGATTTATCCTGCAATTTTGTTTTAATATGTGTATTTAATATACATAGACAACACAATATGTGTGCTCTCTTCATAAAGATTATAGGTGAGATGCAATAATGATCTCAGTTCATTAAGATTAGAGGTCTCAGCATTGCAGAGCTTTTCATTTTCCTTTATTGTGAAATTCAATAAGACAAACGGCTGAAGCTTGGAGAGAACCTAAATTGGTCGAAAGTCTTAAAGCTGCAATACCTAGCACCAATTTAAACTTTAATATAAAATAGGAACTTAAAACAATATTTAACACAATATTTAATGTCCCTGTAAAGTGTTTATTAATTGAAAATAAAACAATATAGTGTAATATACAGCTAATATATATCTTGCATTATTTGCTGTACAAAACCTCTGAGTATTGTTTTAGTTCCACTCCCTCTAGTCAGACTGGAGTAACTTCATCATACTTAAAGGGGCATTCTAATGCAAACATTACATGCACTAAATTGCTATAACTTTTATTATAATTGGACTATTAAATGCAGTAGAATCACATAATCAAAAAATCAGCGAATCAGACTCATATGTATACACTGTGACTTATAGCACATGCTAAGTAGTGTGAATATAAAAATACTGCATAAGTTGGGAATGATTGAAAATAAATTTGAAAGTTGTTTAAAATTGCATGCTCTTTATGAATCATGGAAGTTGATAGGACCATTAAATACAGTGAAACTGCATAATTAGCAAGTGCATAATACAAAGAGTATGCAATTTTTTTAAATGACTCGAGCAGAAGATTTTTTTTTTCTGATTAATTTCAAAATGTACTTCAATTTGCTGTCCCCTTGTATCATGTGACAGCCATCAGCCAATCACAGACTCATATACATATACACTGTGATCTCTTGCACATTCTCAGTAGTAACTGGTGCTTCAGAAATTGTCCATATAAAAAGAATGCACAATTTTGATAATGGAAGTCAATTGGAAAGCCTTTTAAAACTGCATGCTCTATCTGAATCATAAAAGTTTAATGTTGACTTTGGTATGTGTTTAATTGGGACTTTTACCGGCTTTAACTATGTATTTAACCCCTTTTGCAAATAGGGTTAATAGTTTTATTATTGCACTATTGCTTGCATATAATGCTATAACACATTTAGAGCATTTTCTATTAAATTACACTTAATAAACAGATGCAAGATCAAACAATGTTTCAGAAGTCACTCTGACTTCAATTCCCTCAGTCCCTTTCATGACCACCATTAGGCATGAGAATGGCATCATAATTCTTTGCAGTCTTACAGGGAGTGGCCAAATGTTTCAACAGTATAGTTAAATGCACATGCATCTACATACTATGAAGTGATTGGTTACATCAGAGTGTGCAAGCATTTACAGTTTTCCTCTAGGCTTTACAATAAGTGCTTTGAGATTGATACTAAATAATTTCAGCAACTTAGCCTCACAGAAAGGCTTTTAAAATATAAACTTTGACAAAATTGGATATTGCACTATTACCTTTTAATGAACTGAAAATGTCACATCTCTGGGAAATAAAAGGGTTTCCTATTCCTTATGAAAGAACTGTTGCATACAGTAGAATTGCATAATCATCAAGTGCTTAGTAGAAAGAAAATGCAATAGCACTTACCTGAATATCAAATGAGCAATAGATCTTTTCTGACAAATTTCAAAATCTATTTCAATTTGCCAGCCCCTATATCATGTGACAGCCATCAGCCAATCACAGACTCATACATATACACTGTGAACTCTTGCACATGCTCAGTAGTATCTGGTGCCTCAAAAAGTGTGCATATAAAAAAACTGCACAATGGAAGTAAATTGGAAATTCTCTTAAATCTGCATGCTCTATCTGAATTATGAAAGTTTAATTTTGACTTTAGCTTCTTTTTTAAGAAATATGAATAAAATAGAAATCTCAACAGTAGTAAAAATCTTGAATTGTCCACAGTTACTTAAGAGATTCAGTGAGAAATATAAATATTTATATTAAATCTTTTTTAATGCATTTTTATCCTGTTTCTATTTATTTAACTAGTATATAAGAAGCCTGGATCTCATAGTTCAGTGGTACAATAAACTAAAACAAACTGTTCTAGAAGTTGAATATCCCTTAATTAAAGATGACATGTTGTATCTCAACGAGCAACTCCAAGATGCAGAAGAATATTTTACATGGAAGCAGGAGAATTGCTGGGATTATATAGTTAAAGTGAAAACCATAGTGCATGACCTGGAAAAAAGAGTACAGCAATCAAAAGACAACATACAAGCAATCCAGCAAATCATGAAGGCCTGGGCAGATGATATCTTGTTTTCACGTAAGGAGAACAGGAAGGATGCACTGATAAATCTAGAGGATAAAGCTGAGAGACTGAATAAGAAATACAAATTCATTCATGAGGATGGAAATAGAATTCAGAGTCTTGCTGAGGTACTGTACACTGGAATATACAGGGTTATATTGTAAAGCTTTTGTGAAATGGAGGTTTAGCTCCCAGGACATAGAAATGCACATTTATTTTTGCTTTGATAGATTTTAGAATAAGCATTACTGTTGCATCCAATGGAAATATTAGTGTTTTGTTAATGATGAAGGAATATTTGTGTTTTTTTCTCAGTTTTAGAGAAATAGTTTCACATCATAATATAATGAAATGTGCCAAATGTAACATAAAATGTCTCAATAGACTTTAATGGGAATTCTTATTGTTACCACCAGTTTACACAGTAATGTATTGTCATCTGACGTGTTTTCATATCAGTACAAATACACTGAAATTGTAGTCTATACTTTTGTGAAAAAGATATTAACCTTTTAAGTGTGAATGACGGCACGTGGTCGTCATCTTCACAATGCATTTTGCGAGTATGACAACCATGTGTTGTCAATATGGGTGGCGCTTTTGGAGCTCATTGCACGCCCCCCCCCTACACTTACCCCTCATCCCTGGTGGTCTTTGCTAGTGTCACCATACTGGGAGAGCTGGGAGGTTTAAAGTAGCTGGATGGAGGGGTTGTATTTAAACCCCTCGATCTCAGCTCCCTTAAACCTTAAAAAACCCAAGACCCACCATCTGAAAGCTTAACATCTTCTTTTTTTTTTTTTTTTTTTTTTTTTTTCTCAAATCTGCTTTGGGGGGGTTCAAGTATAAGCACCTTCTTTTTTTATATTATTTTTTTAATAAACTAAACATCTATTTATATATATATATTTCTTTCATGTAATTAGCAAGAGTCCATGAGCTAGTGACGTATGGGATATACATTCCTACCAGGAGGGGCAAAGTTTTCCCAAACCTTAAAATGCCTATAAAAACACCCCTCACCACACCCACAATTCAGTCTCTTATATACCATTACCTCTACTGATTCTCGTTTCAGTACTGGTTTGGCTATCTACTATATGTAGATGAGTGTCTTGGGGTAAGTAAATCTTATTTCTATTTATGACACTCAAAGCTATGGTTGGGCACTTTATATGTAAAGTTCTAAATATATGTTTTAATCTTATATTTGCCATGATTCAGGTTAATCAGTATTCCTTCTTTCAGACTGTCAGTTTCATTATTTTGGGAAATGCATATGAATAAATATTTTTTCTTACCTTCAATTTTCAAATTGACTTTTTTCCCCTCGGGGGCAGAAAATGCTTCAATTTATTGCGTCATTTTTGGCGCAAACTTTTTTGGCGCAAAATTTCGTCATTTCGGGCGCCATAGTTGACGCCAGAAGTTTACACATGGTTGATTCATTTTTTGACGCATGTGTGTTACAGACGTTTTTTTGCGCCAAAAAAAGTGGGCGTCATTTTTGGCGCCAAAAAATATGGGCGTCATACTTGGCGCCAAATAATGTGGGCGTCTTACTTGGGGCCAAAAAATGTGGGCGTCATACTTGGCACCATTTTTTTCACATTATTTCAGTCTCACTTTTTTGTTGCTTCTGGTTGCTAGAGGCTTGTTTGTTTTGCATTTTTTCCCATTCCTGAAACTGTTATTTAAGGAATTTGATTTATTGATTGATGAATTTTGCTTTATATGTTGTTTTTTTCTATTACATATTGCAAGATATTTCAAAGCTGTTCCTGTATCAGAAAATACTGAGGGATTCCTGATGACTGATATCAGTCCTACCAAAGCTAAGTTCATTTATTTTAATGTTATGAATGTTTATATTTAGCTATGGTTTGTAATAAGTTTTTATGATAAACTTTTACTTGCAGAGTCCATTAGTATTTATGCATTATCTATTGCTATTCTTTTTACATCTTATGTACAAGATATATTTAGGAATTTATAAGAATTTTTTTCTGATTCTAGTATAAAGGCTTTGTCTGCTATCCCGCCTTCTAATAACATTTTTAGGTCTTTTTTAAACTTCTCATTTAGTTGATGAAGTTTCAAATGACCAACAACATACTGAATTATCCTTCTCTGATGGTGTGTTTTCTCATTCAGAATATTCTTCATCAGATATTGACACTAACAAATCTACTTTTTTATTTTTAAATAGAGTACATTCGTTTTTTGTTGAAAAGGTGTTGATTATTTTGGATATTGAAGTAACTAGTTCTTTTGATTAAGACTAGCTAACATTTAAATTCTGCTTATTAACCTTCTGTGGTTTCTTCAGAGGTTTTTTTCCAGTTCCTGATACTAGGGAATGGAATAGGCCAGGAATTTCTTTTATTCCTTCTTTAAGGTTTTTAATTGTATCCTTTGCCGGCAGTTAGTTTTAAGTTTTGAGGAAGATCCCCCAAGTTAATGGGACTATCTCTACTCTTGCTAACATACTACTATTCCTATAGCAGATAGTACTTATTTTTTTCCTTGAGAACTTGTATCTTATTTAAGGAAAATTATTTATTTTCAGGTACTTTTCTTAGACCTGTAATTTATTTGGCTGATGTTGCAACTGCTTCAGCTTTCTGGTTGGATACTTTAGTGCAACAAGTATCGGATTATGATTTGTTTAGCATTGTTAAGTTGATCAACATGCTAATAATTTCATTTGTGTCGTCATTTTTTTTATATTTTCGCAAATGAGGTTTAATCTATGTCTTTAGCTATTTTAGCTAAAAGAACTTTATGATTTCAATCTTGGAATGCTAATTTGATTTGTAAATTCCATATTTATTTTTTTCCAAGGTAATCAATTATTTGGTTCACAATTGGATTCAATTCTTCTACTGTTACTCTGGGCTGCAAGATTGAGTTCTAAAGCTAAATATTAAGCTTTTTTTCTTACTAAGGAACGGAATTCTAATTCTTCCCCAAGTAACATATTTACAATTGGAAGTTTTCTTCATTCAATTTAAGCCATTTTTGAAATCAAAGTCAGCTCCCCAAATTTGCATTTAGGTGCAGTTCTTATTCCAGCTTAGCTGGTAAGGGGCAGGTTAAGACTTTCTTAATAAATTTGTTTGGTTCAATTCGGTCCAAATTTCTTAGATTTGGATACAGAATAGGATTCAGAGTAAAACCGTCTGTGAGAAGTATTTTTTCTCTCTCTAACATATTCCAGCTATTCCAGTAAGGCTCACACTTTCCTGAAGTGTGTTTCAGTCCTATATGTATTGGGTACTTGTGAAGCGCGGCTGGTTATCCGTTGGGGCTCAAGGCGCTGCTCAGACCTGGAGTTTTCTGGGGTATTTATACCAGTTCCTTTTTAGGAACAGGATTTGGGGGTTTTATTCAAAACTATTCATTATTTCAAAAAAATATATATTTTTGAATTGTCATATTAGTATACCATCTTTTAGAGTGGAGTTTATATGTTCTATTCTGCCTTTTTGGTCAGTAATGGCATTTTTTGTTCACAATAGATACAATAGATGCATATCTTCATTTTCTGTTTTCATTCAGATTATTTTCATTTTCTGAGATTCTCTTTTTTTGACAAGCATTACCAATTTGTTGCTTTTCCTTCTGGTCTAGCGACAGCTCTAAGAATCTTTTCAAGGTTCTCAGTGTTTCCTTATTTGGACGGTTTCGTGGTACTGGCTCAGTCTTTTTCGTTCTGCGGAATCTCATACGATTCAACTTTTGTTGTTTCTTCAAGACATGGTTAGAGGATTTTTATCAAAAGCTCTTTGATTCCTCAGACAAGGGTCACCTTTTTTAGGTTTCCAGATAGATTGTGTCTATGTCTTTGTCTCTAGCAGACAAGTGACAATTTTATTGGGTTCCGTTGGTCGGAACCTTCAGTCTATATTATTTCCTTCAGTTGCTATATGCATGGAAGTTTTTGGTATTATGGCTGCAGCATTGGATTCGATTCCCTTTGCTCATTTTCATAAGAAACCTTTCCAGTTTTTTATACTGAATTAATGGTGCAGGGATTCTAGGATATCACTTTTTATATCTTTGAATCCCAATGTTTAACTATCTTTGATTTGGTGGTTAGATCACCTTCATATAGTTCTACGGGTCTCTTCGGTTCATTCAACCTGGACCATGATCACTACAGATGCGAGTCTTTTAGGTTGGAAGGCTGTCTGGGGATCTCTGTCAGCACAAGGGGTTTGGAAATCTCAGGAGGCGAGATTACCAATCGATATTTTGGAACTCCGTGCATTTTTCAGAGTTCTTCAGTTTTGGCTTCTTTTTGAAGAAAGAGACGTTTATTGTTTTTCAGACAGACAATGTCACAACTGTGGCGTATGTCAATCATCAAGGTGGGACTCTCAGTCCTTAGGCTGTGAAATAAGTATCTCGGATACTTGCTTGGACTAAATCCAGCTCCTGTCTAATTTCTGCGGTCCATTTCCCAGGTATAGACAATTGGGAAACGGATTATCTGTCAATCAAGCTTTACATCCGGGAGAATGGTCTTTATCTAGATGTGTTTTTTTCAAATTGTTCAGATGTGTGGGCTTCCAGAAACAGATCTGATGGCATCTCATCTAATCAACTAACTTCCCAGGGGCCTATTCAGGTCCGGGGATCCTCTGGCGGAAGCAGTGTATTCATTGACACTTTCTTGGAGTTATCAATCTGCCTATATTTTTTCGCCTCTGGTTCTTCTTTTTAGAGTGATTTTCAAAATCATCAGGGAGCAATCTTTTGTGTTGCTGGTGGTTCCAGCATGGCCGCACAGGTTTTGGTATATGGTTCTTGTTCGGATGTCCAGTTGCAAATCTTGGTCTCTTCCATTAAGGCCAGACCCTATATCTTAACATTCATTTTTTCCATCAGGAACTCAAATTATTAATTTGATGGTATGGAGTTTTAACGCTTAGTACTTAGTCATAGAAATTCTTTGACTCATTGATTAATACTATGTTGCAGGGTCGTTAATCTGTCTCTAGTAAGATTTATTATCGAGTTTGAAAGATTTTCATCTCTTGATGCTCTTTTCATAAATTCTCTTGGCATTCTTTTAGAATTCCTAGGTTTTTATAGTTTTCTTCAGGATGGTTTAGATAAGGATTTTTGTCTGCAAGTTCTTTGCAAGGACAAATCTCTGCTTTTTCTGTGCTGTTTTCATAGAAAAATTTGCTAATCTTTCTGTTATTCATTGTTTTGTTCAGGCTTTGGTTCGTATCAAGTCTGTCATTTAAGCCAATTTCTCCTCCTTGGAGTCTTAATTTGGTTCTGAGGGCTTTACAGGCTCTTCCGTTTGAGCATATGCTTTCTTTGGACATTTAAATTACTTTCATGGAAAGTATTGTTCCTTTAGACATCTCTTCAGCTAGGAAAGTCCTTTGAATTATCTGTTCTTTCTTGTGAGTCTCCTTTTTCTGATTTTTTTATCAGGATAAGGTGGGTTTGCTGTCTTCTTTTCAATTTTTTCCTAAAGTTGTGAATTTTAACAACATTAGTAGAGGAATTATTGTCCCTTCCTTGTGTCCTAATACTAAGAATTATTTGGAGAGATTCTTACATTCTTTGGATTTGGTAAGAGTTCTGAAATTATGTTGAAGCTATTCAGATTTCAGAAAGACTTCTAGTCTATTTGTTATCTTTTCTGGTTTTAGGAAAGGTCAGAAGGCTTCTGCCATTTCTTTGGCATCTTGGTTAAGCTTTTGGATTCATCTTGCTTATTTGGAGTCGGGTTAATCTCCGCCTCAGAGGATTACGGCTCATTCTACTAGGTCAGTTTCAACTTCCTGTACTTTTAAGAATGAAGCTTCTGTTGATCAGATTTGCAAAGCAACGAATTGGTCTTCTTTGCATACTTTTACTAAATTCTACCATTTTGATGTTTTCTCTTCTTCAGAAGCAGTTTTTGGTAGAATAGTACTTCAGGCAGCTGTTTCAGTTTGATTCTTCTGCTTATAACTTCAGTTTTTTTTCATTATAAAAATTTAAACTTTTTTGATTTGGGTAGTGGATTCATTTTTCAGCGGAATTGTCTGTCTTTATTTTATCCCTCCCTCTCTAGTGACTCTTGCGTGGAAGTTCCACATCTTGGGTATCTGCTATCCCATACGTCACTAGCTCATGGACTCTTGCTAATTACATGAAAGAAAACATAATTTATGTAAGAACTTACCTGATAAATTCATTTCTTTCATATTAGCAAGAGTCCATGAGGCCCACCCTTTTTTGTGGTGGTTATGATTTTTTTGTATAAAGCACAATTATTCCAATTCCTTATTTTTGATGCTTTCGCTCCTTTCTTATCACCCCACTTCTTGGCTATTCGTTAAACTGAATTGTGGGTGTGGTGAGGGATGTATTTATAGGTATTTTAAGGTTTGGGAAAACTTTGCCCCTCCTGGTAGGAATGTATATCCCATACGTCACTAGCTCATGGACTCTTGCTAATATGAAAGAAATTAATTTATCAGGGAAGTTCTTACATAAATAATGTTATCCATATAAAAGGCATAAAGACTCCCAAGACCATTAGTTTTAAAGTCCCTGAGCCCCTCTTAAAAATAAAGCTCCTATATAAGTGTTGATAAAGTGAATAAATATCCATTTATTTGCATAAAGGCTCAATGTTTAGATCAATGTTACAGAACTATAGCAAAAGCCTCTTACTTATGATAATTACTACTTCTTTTTACTATATAGTTAGGGAAAAAATACACCCGCTATTGTTTATAAACTTGCTTATTAAAATTTTAATTGAAAAAAAATATTTTTTTCACACTTTTTGTTGCAAGTTTCTTACATGTCATGATATATAGATACCATAATGATATAGATGAATTTGCTGGGTCTCCTGAAAAAAGATATATAATATGCGTGGGTTTCTCACTGAAAAACTACCTATAGCTACATCTAAAAACTGAAAAACAGCTGAGCACATGGGTGGAAATTACAGTTATAGGGTTAAACTGGCCACATTTATCCTGATATTACAAATTGAGCATTGCATGCCCAATGCACACAATAGTCAAGTTAGAATACATTTTTTTTTTAAAGCCCATGTAAACTCTTACCTCAAACGGTAACAGTCCACACCAGCACTAACCCCTTTGTGAAAATCTCTTCATCGCCACTACCCCAACACAAATAATCCCTTTACATTAATAACAGCAACCCCCCCCCCAACAGAAATAATCCAGTTGCACTAAAAACACTCAGACCACCACTAACCACAACACAAATAACCTCCTGGCAGTATTAACACCCAAAACACTACTACCCCAAACACAAATAACACCCTTTTACTATTGACATCCAAACCACCACTTCCTCTTCACAGATAACCCTCAGTGGCGGCTCGTGAGTTATTATATATATATATTGTAGAAACAGTGAAATCATCAGGGAATCTTTGAACTGCTAAAGTATGGACACTCCTTTTAATCTATGAGAAAAGTGAACTATATATATTTATGCAATTCCAATATGTGTGTGTATATATGTATATATATATATATATATATATATGTGTGTGTGCATATATATATATGTGTATATATATATATATATGTGTGTTTGTGTGTGTATATATATATATATATATATATATATATATATATATGTGTGTGTGTGTGTGTATGTATATATATATACACATACATACATACATACATGCGCGCACACACACATAAATATATATATATATATATACACACATATATATATATATATATATATATATATATATATACACACACACATATATACATTCTGTGAGCTAACTGTTTGATTTGTTCCAGTCAGCGCTCTACCTACAACAAAATTGCCATATGGGGAGAGTGCTGATTGAAGAACAATTTAAACCATTAGCTCACAGAAAAATTTACATTTGAAGTGGGTGGTGAAGCATATATATATATATATATATATATATATATATATATATATATATATATATGTATGTATGTATATGTGTGTGTGTGTGTGTGTGTGTATATATACATGCACACACACACCAAATGTTGGGCACAAGAGGTAGCATTTTATATGCCTGCCTAGACAAAATGTCTCCCAACCATAGAAAGTGACACCCTGCCAACTTGGAATTTCAGAATTTGCAGTCATTTTTCATATTCAGTGACATCACTGTAAGATACATCATAAGAAGAGATGTCACATGAAGTAAAGCAATATTCAAAAGACTTTTAAAAATATTAAAGAATAAAAATTTGTACAACTAAACAGAAAACAGTCTGCATCACTAGTCAAAATGTATTAAATTGTATAATTTCAAACAAATAAAACATGTGCACAAAACTTTTACTATTTACAGTCATTAATTCTTCCAAAAAAACATAAAATAGAAGCATTCTTGCGCTGTCCAGCTCTTATATATTATCACTTCCCTATATATTACACTATTGCAAGGCTCAGCTGAGTGCTTAAAGACACACAGAACTGATGTGAAACAAAACTTAGAACCACTGTCCTAATAGCCAGCAGCAATTCTTCCTAATTTTCTTGGACTCCTAATGACACTCTGAGAGCAGAGGTGCAGGGGTTGAGCTAGGCTGCACAGCAAACATGCAGTGCAGCTGATCTTATTATGTGATTATGCACAGCACCGGACTGGGTGAACTGTTGGGGACAAATTGATTTTTTTTATTATTTAGTCTGACATAAATATTCATATTTTTTGCACTGTGTGTTGGAAGTACATGTATGTTTTAAAACTTATTCTAACATCAGTAACCTGCAGATGATAAAATATGAAGATTACTGTGAGACTAAATAATGCAAAGATGCAAACAATAAATTATCTACAGTAGTAGCCAAGTAATCCCACCTCTTTTACAACAAATCAGCACAGCTCCTTACCTAGTGTGAAGGAGCTGTTTGTAAATGTTTTTTTTTTTTCTGATTTGTGGCAGTGTAAACATTGATTACTCAGAGAAGGTGCAACAGAGATTCTCTGCCTTGAGTGATCAAGCTGAGTACTTGCTGCATGCACAGCCTCACGAGCAGCTCCTCCCCATTAACTTGCATCACACATTCTCCAACTCAGCTGCAGCCCTCCAAATCTCCTAGAGGGAATATTTCCAGGGACATAAAAGAAAATCCAATGACTGCAGATCAAGGACTGTTGGCAACTAATCCAAAACACTACTACCCCCTTCACAAATAACGCTGTTACACTTTTAACACCCAACCACCACTACCCCAACTTAAATAACCCAATTGCAATATTAGCACCCAAGGACCACCACCTCCAACAGAAATAACTTCCTTGCACTATTGACACCAAAAGTATCACTACCACGACACAAATAACCCTCCATACACAATCCCTAAACTGACACTAACCCCAACACTAATAACACTCAGGATTAATCCCTAAACCACTCTGGTATTATAACTTTATTAGGAATATTTATTGTGCACTTTACACTATTCATGTAAAATAGCTCAATTGCCTAATTTCTTATATATAATATAATTATATAATGGGGCACAATAAAATTCATGTCTAATTAAAGGGGAGAACCCTTTAGGGTAAACTGTCCCTTTAAGCTAAAAATGCAAAACTATTGGAGTTCTTTGCTGCACCTTCCAGTTAATACCTAGTTTTCAAAAGAGTTAAAAGAGAAAAAAAAAACACTTAACCAATAGCCGGCAATAACAGAGTCCTGTTGATTGTATAGGGTGCACTATATAAGTAATGGGAGTGTTAAAAATGGTTTGGTTAAACAGTTTAACCAACAACCTAATTGTGCATTCTTTTTAGTGCAAGTGTGAGCACAAAATAACACTCCACACGTAATCGATTGTACACAAACTTGTAATTTGACCCAAAACATTTAACTTAAAGGGGTTGATCACAAATTTTTAAAACGTTTATCTAATTTTTTTGTTTTTAATTTGCTACTATAGTATATTGAACTATATAAATAATTTGATAAGCTAGTTTTATATATTGTGATTGCTCTATAGTTAGAAATAGCTTATGAGAGGTTGATCTTGCTGTTTCTGAGAGGAGCATTGCTAGTGGTTGGTGGATACACACATATGCCTCCCCTGATTGGCTCAGCAGCCGTTTAGCTCTGGAGCAGTAGTCAATTGCTGATTTGGATCTGACTTTTTCTATGTGTATTTGTGGAGTTAAACAAAAAGTTTTCGCAAAAAACAGAGTGATAATAAAATGCCCTATTGCATTACAGCTTTTATTATTGTTCTTTTGGGTCCCTTTAAATATGGAGACATTTATCTCACCCTGTAACATTCTTCATTGGTTATCTCAGAGCACAAGTTCTTTAGAATACTGTAATGGGTTTACATAATAAGTGAAATTACCAGATTGCATGAATGTAGCAGTTTGTTAGCTGCTGCATAGTGTCCTGCAGTGCCTATAGAAATATGTCCATCCTGCCAAGATACGTATGGCATTCATATGGATATGGAGTGTTGAGGGTTTCTTGTGATGACAATAGGATAATGTCACACATGTAAATGAGTTTTGTCCTTGCCGAGTGAACAATGTATAGAGCATTGCATTGCTGTAACCCAAAACTTTTCTTTCATGATTCAGACAGATGATACAAATTTAAACAACTTTCCAATGTATTTCTATTATCATATTCGCTTCATTCTCTTGATATACTTTGTTGAAGGTGCAGTAATGCACAACTGGGAGCTAGCTGAGAGCCAATGATAAGAGACCTATTTTCTCAGCCACCAATCAGCAGCTTCTGACCCTACCTAGGTATAATTTTCAACAAAGGATGCAAAGAAAACAAAACTAATTAGAAAATGAAATTAAATCAGAAAATTATTTAAAATTGCATGCTCTATCTGCATCATGAAATAAAATATTTGGGTTGCATGTCCCATAAGAGGTGTGAATAGGCTATTGTATGTGTCAGTTTTGGGACACCTCAAAGTTTATATTTTGAAAACAGGTAGTTAACATAATATTCTTTTCAGGAGCTTTTCTGTTAAAAATGTGTTTGCAGCAGCAGGTTTTTAACTACAATATTGCATTGGGATCCTTCAAGAATCTCAGCTCCCAATTTGGCCAATATGAAAAATTCATTTTTATAAGCCGATAGATTGTAATTGACCCCTACGTGCCAGATTACAAATGGAATGCAAAAATGTAAGCAGTATGAAGTGTTAACATTGCTGTATCGCAATCAATACGACTTGCAATTTGTATTAATATTTATTGTATGTGTGACGATGTACAATAAATAGTATTTGTTGGAGAGCTCAGGTACATCCTTTACTCCAGATAATGCATTTTTGTTGTTGAGGGAACGCACTAAAATTCATGTTGGATAATGTTTGAGCGCTAAGCGAATGAGGCACAAACATTTTTGGTTATGTTCTCTTCTATACACTTTTGATTTTGTTGAATGTACAATCACAAGTGATAACTGTAAATGTCTGGTGTTCAAAAGCATGAGTGCAACATTTAATCAAATAAGCAAGTGTCCCATTACCACTATTATTTTTCAATACCGCATCATGTGTTAGTGTTTGCACAAGGGCAAGCGCACGTTATCAGTAATTATGCCTAAATGTGCATAGGGTTTATGTAACTGAACATGTACATTGTTACTTTAGACTAAATCTGTGTGTCTGTAATGTTTATGGGAGTGTATAAACTACATTGTGTTTCTTTAGGAAAATATGAAACTTTTGAAGGCTGATCCAGATTTAGATACTTGGAAAATGTATGTGGAGTACATTGATGACATTGTAACTGATGGTTTATACAATACTATTTTACAATCCTTGGACTTCTTGTTGGAGAATACGGATGTGAAATTAAAACCATCTCCACTGTTTGAAGCACAGATGATTCTTAATTCTAATGAAATTGTATTCAAGCCTTCGCTACAGAAGGAGGATGCAGATGGATTATATGACCTCATGGAAGAGCTTTTAGGTGACATTTTTAAAATATCAGGTCAAGTACCGAGAATTGCAAGACATTTCCCTACTGATAATTACCAGGTAAGTACAAATTAATCTCTAATACATATTAATATAAAGTGTCCATTTGACAGTACCTTATATTGACTTTAACCATTTTTTATTTTTCCCTTACAGTAAGAACTGTAGTTAAATATAATAAAATAAAGAATTAGAATAAAAAAGAAGCAGAGGTGTCTTTAGGAATCATAGAGAGAGGTGGCACACAGCTAATGAAATTTGTGTTTTGTGACCCGCCCCCCCCCCCCTACCCACCCAAAAAAGTTTAATATTCTGTTTTTAAATTAAGAGTTCCTGGGTAAGGTTGTTAGTTATTTTTCTAGATGTTCTTATGTGCAATATATTGAGTAAGTAAATCCTTATTTTATATTTTAATTAAATGGGCACTAAAGTCATGTTTCAATATGCTGCATCTAAAAGATGGTATATTAAATTGTATGTATTATTTTTTTTAACAAATGATTCATTACAAATAAACATGTCATGGTCTACCTACTATCTTCAAAATCAAAATAAACCATTAAAACTTAACCCTTTTTTCTCCATGCAAAACATATTTTTGACTCATCTTTAAACCATGCTTTTTCATATGGATTATAGATATTTTTATATTTTTGTATGGCCCCTTTGAGTCGTAGTTTTCCTGATTTTACGTAAATGAGTCAAACTTAAACCCTGGTATGAAGGTTTCTCTTTTCTGCAGTGTCACCAACCCCACTTCTATAGTTTGTAGTCACTTATAATATTATTTTAACAATTCAATTTTTTTTTAAATATAATCCCTACTACATCATGGTATGATTGATTTGCTGAAGTAACAAAGTAAGTTACACCTTTACATATTTCTTTTTTGTATGTTAGTCAGTTAGGTTTACCATATTTTGTCTAAAGGTCCAGTAAATACAGTAGATCTGCATAATCAACAACGGCATGATAAAAATACAATAGCATTTAGACATAACTTTGAAATTTGTCATAAAAAAACTACTACTCATTTGAAATTAAGACTATTTCCACTCCCCCCTGTATCATGTGACAGCCATCAGCCAATCACAAATGCATATACGTATAAATTCTGTGAATTCTTGCACATGCTCAGTAGGAGCTGGTGACTCAAAAAGTTTAAATAAAAAAAGACTGTGCACATTTTGTTAATGGAAGTAAAATGGAAAGTTGTTTAAAATAGTTGCTCTATAATCTGAATCATGAACGTTTAATTTTGACTGGACCTCCCCTTTAATGTTTACAGAATGATATGGATCAGATGATAGACCTATCTGAAATCCGTCAGGAAATTATGGGGAAAGTGACAACCGTTATCATTAAAGCTATGGATTACAAAAGCACATTTGACTCATATTCCTATTTGTGGACAGATGACAGAATGGAATTTCTGAGACAATTTCTGCTTTATGGTCATGTACTAACACCAGAGGAAATTGAAGCCCATGGTGATGATGGAGTCCAAGAAAACCCTCCTACTATTGACCAATTCAAGGAGCAGGCAAGTTGAAAAACCTGTTCAGTTGTGAATCATGTGCAAAAATATAGCTATGCTTGAACTATCATTTTCTATTTATTTTCAGATTGATATATATGAAAATCTGTATGTTCAGATTAGCTCTTCTGATGACACCAAAGTATTTGAAAACTGGTTTCGTGTGGATCTGAAACCTTTTAAGATGTCTTTATTACTAATGATAAAAAAATGGAGTTGGATGTTTAAGGAGCACCTTCTCAGATTTGTCATTGACAGGTGATACAATTCTCATTATAATAAGCATCTGTGTGATATAGATTCTATTTCAACTGAAAAGGTTATTAGCATTGGATCTACATCATTTTAAATTATAGTCTATAAGGATTTTATATTCATAATATTAAGTAATTCATGTGTGAAACTTTGAATGTTGGACATTTACCTTTCTTTCATGTAATTGGCAAGAGTCCATGAGCTAGTGACGTATGGGATATACAATCCTATTAGGAGGGGCAAAATTTCCCAAACCTCAAAATTCCTATAAATACACCCCTCACCACACCAACAATTCAGTAAGTTTGTGCTTGATTTTTATGAATTCTTCTGTGATAAGCGCTTCTAAGCATTCTGAAGACCAATTCCTCTTAGAGTACTGTACAGTGTTTGTCAGAGGGATGTGAAGAGAGCATCGCCTCTTTGATTTTATGGTTTTCCTTGTGGGAAATCTTTTCAGGGGTTCTCTGTTATCGTTCGTAGGGATTCATCTCCTACCTCCCTTTTCAGATCGATAATATACTCTTATATACCATTACCTCTGCTGATAGCTTTCAGTACTGGTTTGGCTATCTGCTATATGTGGATGGGTGTCTTTCGGTAAGTATGTATCATTATTTTAAGACACTCTCAGCTATGGGTTGGCGCTTTATGTATTAATATAAAGTTTTAAATATATGTATTTTACTTATATTTGCCATGAGTCAGGTCTATGTGTATTTTCCTTTGCAGTCCAGCAGTTTCGTTATGGGAATCATGTTTAGGGAGTTTCTTACCTGGGGTATAGTCTTTTTTTCAATTTAACTTGTTTTTTCTTGGAAAACTTGCGTGTAAATTAGGCTCGCAAAGGGCACAAAATGCTGTTATTTATTGCGTCATTTTTGGCACGAGAATTTTTTTGGGTGCGAATATGCATCTGTTTAGACACAAGTTCATAATTTCCTGCGTCTTAGTTGACACTAGGTTGTTTGGCGTGAAATTGTGTTTGTTAGGACGCGAGTTGCGTCATTTCCAGATGTTTCTTGGCGGCAAACATTTCTCAACTTCCTTTTGCGTTGTGCATCATACTTGGCGGCAAAAAATTTAGTTTTATTTTACCTCACTTCCTATATGCTCCTTCCCTTTTTTATGCTCAGAGGGCTATGCTATTTGCTTTTTTTTTGCCAATTTTAGCATTTGCATTTTTTCCCATTCCTGAAACTGCTATATGTGGAAATAAGATATTTCTGTTTAATGTTATTTTTCTTTTTTTACATTTTACAAGATGTGTCAATCTGATCCATTCTCAGAAGCTGCTGTAGGAACCATGCTGCCTGAACACAGTTCTACCAAAGCTAAGTGTATCTGTTGTAAACTAGTGGAGATTATATCTCCAGCTGTAGTATGTAACAGTTGTCATGATAAGATTTTAAATGCAGAAAAGATTTTGATTAGTGCTAGTACAGTATCTGTTGTTCCTTCAACATCTAAAGTACATGATATCCCTGTTGATATGAAAAATTATATTGCTGATGTGATACAGAAGGCTATGCCTGCCACCTTAAAATAAACGTAAAAAGGTCTTTTAAAACTTCTCATAATACTGATAAAATTTGTTATGACCGGCAACATACTGATATATCTTCCTCTGATGAGGATCTCTCTGACTCAGAAGATCCTACTTCAGACATTGACACTGATAAATCATCTTATCTTTTTAAGATTGAGTATATTTGTTCTTTGTTAAAAGAAGTGTTAAAAACTTTGGATATTGAGGAGTCTGATCCTCTTGATAATAAATCCAGTAAACGTTTAAATACTGTTTATAAACCTCCTGTTACTACTCCTGAGGTTTTTCCTGTTCCTGAAGCCATCCTTGAGTTGGAATAAATCCAAGCCTTACAAGAAACCAAAGTCAGCCCCCAAGACTGCATGAAGGTGTGGCTCTCGATCCAGTTCTGCTGGTGGGGGCAGATTTAAATTATTTCAAGACGTTTGGGCAGGTTCCATTCAGAATCGTTGGATTCAGAATATTGTCTCTCAGGGGTATCGAATAGGTTTCAGAATAAGACTTCCTGTGAGAATTTTTTTTCTCTCTCACGTTCCAACAAATCCTGTGAAAGCTCAGGCTTTTCTGAAGTGTGTTTCATATCTAGAGCTTTCAGGAGTAATTGTACCAGTTTCAATTCTGGAACAGGGTCTGGGTTTTTATTCAAATCTATTCATTGTCCCAAAGAAGGAAAATTCTTTCAGACCAGTTCTGGATCTGAAGTTTTTAAATCATTTTGTAAGGGTCCCAACTTTCAAGATGGTGACTATAAGGACTATTCTGCCTTTTGTTCAGCAAGGTCATTACATGTCCTCAATAGACTTACAGGATGTGTATCTTCACATTCCGATTCATCCAGACCACTTTCGGTTTCTGAGATTCTCTTTTCTAGACAAGCATTACCAATTTGTTGCTCTTCCATTTGGCCTAGCAACAGCTCCAAGAATCTTTTCAAAGGTTCTCGGTGCCCTTATAAACCATAACCACCATAAAAAGGGTGGGCCTCATGGACTCTTGCCAATATGAAAGAAATGAATTTATCATGTAAGTTCTTACATAAATTATGTTTTTTGTTAATTTATTTGTTTTGAATGTTTTTTTTTTTCTTTAAATTTGGTGTTTAAAATTATTTTGAAAGCAACATTTCATTTAAAGGGATATGAAACCCATTTTATTTTTATTTTATGATTCAGATAGAGCATGCAATTTTTAGCAACTTTCGAATTGACAGCTACTATACATTTTTCTTTGTTCTTTTTGGTAACTTTATTTGAAAAAGCAGGAAAACAAAATTGCAACCAAGAAATGTAATATCCAAATAATAAGTCTTTTTGCGTAAAGCTCTAAGAAATATATCAATATTATTTCTCACTGTTACAGGTGTTGTCCCTCCATGTAATTCTGTAAAAATCAGTTTTCAATAGCTGAATCTTTCTGTTTTGAATCTTGCATATGAAACAATTAGTAGCATTCAGTTCAATAAAAAAAAAAAATATTTATAGACAGACATAACATTTACAGGGATATAAAACAGTCTGTGTCATTATTGTAATAAAAAACACACTAAGCAGTGGGTTATGTAAAAAAATACACTTAAATTCAACCTGGTTCTGATCGTAATTAGCTACTCACAACACAAAATTAATAATTCTATTATTAATCAGCCGTGTGCAAATGGATTTATACACCTCTTCGTATATATTGATAAAACCCTCCAAGAACAAATGGCAATACTTACTTTCATAAATAATCAGTCACATGTTTATTAAAGAAAGATAAATAACAAGATTAACTTATTATTGCTTTACAAGGTCCCAACGCTACTTTTTAACGCCCGCTGGTATTACGGGTCTTGAAATGACAGGCTCACCTCTCACTTTTTTGGCCAGACTCGGAAATACCGCAAATCCACTTACCTAAATTGCGTATCCTATATTTTCAATGGGACTTGCATAGTGCCGGTATTACGAGTCTAAACCAAAAATGAGCGGTAGACCCTCTCCTGTCAAGCCTGGTACCGCATTTTAAAGTCAGTAGTTAAGAGTTTTACACTACAACGCCGTAGCATAAAACTCTTAACTAAAGTGCTAAAAAGTACACTAATACCCATAAACTACCTATTAACCCCTAAACCGAGGCCCCCCCACATTGCAAACACTAAAATAAATATTTTAACCCCTAATCTGCCGAACCGGACATTGCCGCCACTATAATAAATATATTAACCCCTAAACCACCGCAATCCCGCATCACAAACACTATTTCAATATTATTAACCCCTAATCTGCTGCCCTAACATCGCCGCCACCTACCTACATTTATTAACCCCTAATCTGCCGCCCCCAACATTGCCGCCACCACTATATTAAATGTATTAACCCCTAAATCTAAGTCTAACCCTAACCCTAACACCCCCTAACTTAAATATAATTACAATAAATCTAAATAAAATTACTACAATTAACTAAATAATTCCTATTTAAAACTAAATACTTACCTATAAAATAACCCTAAAATAGCTACTATATAACTAATAGTTACATTGTAGCTAGCTTAGGGTTTATTTTTATTTTACAGGCAACTTTGTATTTATTTTAACTAGGTACAATAGTTATTAAATAGTTATTAACTATTTAATAACTACCTAGTTAAAATAAAGACAAATTTACCTGTAAAATAAAACCTAACTTAAGTTACAATTACACCTAACACTACACTATAATTAAATAAATTAACTAAATTAAATACAATTAATTACAATTAAATAAAATTATCTAAAGTACGAAACCCCCCCCCACTAAATTACAGAAAATAATAAAATAATTACAAGATTTTTAAACTAATTACACCTACTCTAATCCCCCTAACAAAATAAAAAAGCCCCCCAAAATAAAAAAAGCCCTACCCTACACTAAATTACAAATAGCGCTTAAAAGGGCCTTTTGCGGGGCACTGCCCCAAAGTAATCGGCTCTTTTACCTGAAAAAAAAAGTACAAATACCCCCCAACATTAAAACCCACCACCCACACAACCAACCCTACTCTAAAACCCACCCAACCCCCCCTACTCTAAAACCCACCAACCCCCCCTACTCTAAAACCCACCCAACCCCCCCTTAAAAAAACATAACACTAACCCCTTGAAGATCACCCTACCATGAGACGTCTTCACCCAACCGGGCAGAAGTGGTCCTCCAGACGGGCAGAATTCTTCATCCAAGCCGTGCAGAAGAGGTCCTCCAGATGGGCAGAAGTCTTCATCCAGACGGCATCTTCTATCTTCATCCATCCGGCGCGGAGCGGGTCCATCTTCAAGACATCCGACGCGGAGCATCCTTCTCGGCCGACGACTACCCGACGAATGAAGGTTCCTTTAGGTGACGTCATCCAAGATGGTGTCCCTTCAATTCCGATTGGCTGATAGAATTGTATCAGCCATTCGGAATTAAGGTAGAAAAAATCCTATTGGCTGATGCAATCAGCCAATAGGATTGAAGTTCAATCCTACTGGCTGATCCAATCAGCCAGTAGGATTGAGCTTGCATTCTATTGGCTGATTGGAACAGCCAATAGAATGTGAGCTCAATCCTATAGGCTAATTGCATCAGCCAATATTAGGGGTTAATAAATATAATGTAGGGTTCAGCGATGTTGGTGGCAGCAGATTAGGGGTTCATAACTATAATGTAGGTGGCGGTGTTGTCCGGAGCGGCAGATTAGGGGTTAATAACATAATGCAGGTGTCGGCGATGTCTAGGGCGGCAGATTAGGGGTTAATAAGTGTAATATTAGGGGTGTTTAGACTCGGGGTTCATGTTAGGGTGTTAGGTGTAGACATAAAAAGTATTTCCCCATAGGAATCAATAGGGCTGCGTTAGGAGCTTTACGCTGCTTTTTTGCAGGTGTTAGGTTTTTTTTCAGCCGGCTCTCCCCATTGATACCTATGGGGAAATTGTCCACGAGCATGATTTAGCAGCTCACCGCTAACGTAAGCAGCGCTGGTATTGAGGTGAGATGTGGAGCTACATTTTGCTCTTCGCTCACTTTTTTGCGGCTAACGCCGGGTTTGTAAAAACCCGTAATACCAGCGCTGTCTGTAAGTAACAAGAGAAATACTAAATAAAATTATATTACCCCGTTTGTTCATCTGTGGGAAGCCTGGAAGTTATGGAGTATAACCTGATGTTTCCCTTTCTCTGGAGAGGCAGCTACAATATCCCCTATGCTTATACTAGGTTATATACCTTTAAAACTGCCGACAAATCAATCTTGGTAACGTCCCAAACAAGTTATTGTGAGTTATTGTAAGCTTCAGTAACTCAGTCACTCCCAGGTAACCATATATGTTCTTAACTATACTTATGCTTACTGACTACCTCGGCATTACATCTTGTCTAGTGCTAAAATAGTCAGAAGGACAAACTGGCCTTTCTGTAAATGTATTCACACAATTTTTATACATATTAAATCTTCCAGTCCACCCATTTGCTAAGCCTTATAGTGTACCGGAAGGATTATAAATAAATAATAATAATAATAATAATAATAATAATTAGCATCTCAATGCCTTTATAAACTATTCTTTTCATTAACATACACAAATTAACATAACCAAAACAATTATACATTGAAAAACAATTAACATTTTAAAGGTAATTCACAATATTGGATGTTGTAAAGTTCTCTGTCCCTTTTAAAATGGCATTGTCTTTGACTATCCATTTTACAAAATAAAAGTAATGTAAATAGATGATTATTTTCCAAATTTAACCCATTGTGTGTAAAATTATATAAAAAAATATATATATAAAATGGTCCAAGCCATTTAGAAATAAGTACTTCCTGTCTCAACCCTTCCAGGTGGCTGCAGTCTCTAAAGTAAGGTTTATCTAGCTTGATGACATAAATATTTTAGAGTAAATTGAGCTGGTTTAGTGATTGCAAGAGAAACAGTAACATATCTGTTCTATCATCTCCCTGAAGGGAATAAATGATAATTTTGCAAATAAAAAAAAAGGTATGTTGTTTGCTTTTTTTTTTTTTTTTTTTTACACAAGCAGTTTTTATGTTTACTTTGATTTAACATACTTGTTTTTACTAAGGGAACACTAATGAAGACTTTTGTGTATAGTTATTAGAAGCATTGGCTGGTGCAAAATGAATGCCATTGGGACAATTTTTCTTATTTCAGTGTTATCATTCACCTATCCTTACTGTTTATGTAACAGTGGGCCAGATTACAAGTGTCGTGTTATCAGAATTTTTCACGTAAGCACATATATTACAGGTTGAATGTAAAAAGTTATCACGTGAGCGAAACCTGATGCATGCTATCTTCAGGACTTCAGATATCATCACCGTGTTAACTTTTTCTCCCCATAAACTTCAATGGAGCACACTGTTAAAAAACAAAACAAAACATGACACTTATCGCTAACGCTAACCCGACATGCATTAGACCAACTCCGCTAAACCAGAAGGTAGTTATGCATATTTTACATTCCAATGTTCTTAACATAGTAGAACATTTTCTTTTTCTTTATATATATATATATATATATATATATATATATATATATATATATATATATATATACATTTATATATATATATATATATGTATGTATAGTATCTCACAAAAGTGAATACACCCCTCACATTTTTGTAAATATTTTATTATATTTTTTCATGTGACAACACTGAAGAAATTACACTTTGCTACAATGTAAAGTAGTGAGTGTACAGCCTGCATAACAGTGTAAATTTGCTGTCCCCTAAAAATAACTCAACATACAGCCATTAATGTCTAAAACATTGGCAACAAAAGTGAGTACACCCATAAGTGGAAATGTCCAAATTGGGCCCAAAGTGTCAATGTTTTGTGTGGCCACCATTATTTTCCAGCACTGCCTTAACCCTCTTGGGCATGGAGTTCACCAGAGGTTGACAGGTTGCCACTGGAGTCCTCTTTCACTCCTCCATGATGACATCACGGAGCTGGTCGATGTTAGAGACCTTGCTCTCCCCCACATTACATTTTAGGATGCCCCACCGATACTCAATAGGGTTAAGGTCTGAAGACATGCTTGGTCAGTCCATCACCTTTACCCTCAGCTTCTTTAGCAAGGCAGTGGTCATCTTGGAGTTGTGTTTTGGGTCATCATGTTGGAATACTGCCCTGCGACCCAGTCTCCAAGGGAGAGGATCATGTTCTGCTTCAGTATGTCACAGTATATGTTGGCATTCATGGTTCCCTCAATGAACTGTAGCTCCCCAGTGCCGGCAGTACTCATGCAGGCCCAGACCATGACATTCCCACCACCGTGCTTCACTGTAGGCAAGACACACTTGTCTTTGTACTCCTCACCTGGTTGCAGCCACACACGCTTGACACCACCTGAACCAAATAAGTTTATCTTGTTCTCATTAGACCACAGGAAATGGCTCCAGTAATCCATGCCCTTAGTCTGCTTGTCTTCATCAAATGGGCTTTCTTGTGCATCATCTTTAGAAAAGGCTTCCTTCTGGTACGACAGACATGCAGACCAATTTGATGCAGTGTGCGGCGTATGGTCTGAGCACTGACAGGCTGTCCCCCCACAGCTTCAACCACTGCAGCAATGCGGGCAGCACTCATATGTGTTTTTCCCAAAGACAACTTTTGGATATGACACTGAGCACATGCACTTAACCTCTTTGGTCGACCATGGCGAGGCCTGAGTGGAACCTGTCCTGTAAAACCGCTGTATGATCTTGCCCACCGTGCTGCAGCTTAGTTTCAGGGTCTTGGCAATCTTCTTATAGCCTAGGCCATCTTTATGTAGAGCAACAATTCTTTTTTTCAGATCCTCAGAGTTCTTTGCCATGAGGTGCCATGTTGAACTTCCAGTGACCAGTATGAGAGAGTGTGAGAGTGATAACGCCAAATTTAACACACCTGTTTCCCATTCACATCTGAGACCTTGTAACACTAATGAGGATTTTTCTTGGAGGGAAAATGGCTAATGGGCCTGATTTGGACATTTACAACGGTTTAGACATTAATGGCTGGGTGTTGAATTATTTTGAGGGGGGAGCAAATTTACACTGTTATACAGGCTGTACACTCACTACTTTACATTCTAGCAAAGTGTCATTTCTTCAGTGTTGTCACATGAAAAGATATAATAAAATATTAGCAAAAATATGAGAGTATATATATATATATATATATATATATATATATATATATATATAAATAGAAGAACATTGGAATGTTAAATATTTAGACTAAAAAACACAATAAAGCAAAAAAAATTATCCCTTTTAGATTAGTCATTTATATGTGAATGGCAGTTGGCTCCATGTGTTTGCATTTTTCTTTCATGCAAGTACCAGTAATATGTCCCTTTATGTATCAATAAATGATTTTACAAGACCTAAAAATATCTTGAAAAGATTCTTTGCCCAAATTTGTCCAATGCAAAATCGTCCTTGCTATAAATTCCACAAGTTTGGATACAGGACGTGTGTGTATGTTATGCCAATTCAAAAACATATACTTGTATTATGTTAGACCAAAGAACTAATCTTCTCTATTTCCTTGGATAGTCTGACAGATTTAGAAGAATTTATCAAGGTGACTGATGTAGGTCTCCTGAAGAACGTGCCTGATGGAGATTACAATGCCCTAGTAGAAGTCATGGTGCATCTCCTAGCTGTGAGAGACCGTCAGAAAGCAACTGATGAGCTCTTTGAGCCTCTGAAACAAACCATTACAGTATTGGAAAGTTATGGACAGAAAATGCCAGATCAGGTTTATACACAGTTGGAGGTAAGATTAAAAAAAAACATTTTGATTTTGTATAGTGCACTTTTAGTTTTGCATTGTCATTTGCAGTTAGATTTAAATATTTTGTGGCTGATTTTGCTCACGTTCATATTGCAAGCAACTCAATGTTATAACATTTGCAATTCTGGCAAAAAAAAAAAAACTGGTTTTTTTTTTCTATACTTGTCGCAAACTAGATGTGCATTTTGTATTTATTTTTATTTTGCATTAGTCAGACATATGATAAACCCAACAGTCCCTTTAATAAGTCAATGAACAAATAAATGCATGCAACAAAAATATTTTTTTTTGCCTGCACACATCTTTTGAAACCAGTATAAACCCATGTAAATAAATCCTCTGTGTACCAGTAAACCTTTTTTAGAATTATGAAACTTACATGCTGCTATATATTCTAACAGGAACTGCCAGAAAAATGGAATAACACTAAAAAAATTGCTGTTTCAATTAAACATGATGTCGCTCCACTGCAGATAGCAGAAGTCTCTATTATCCGCAAAAGATGTGTTGCATTCGATGTAAGTGAACCCTGTGTTAAAATTATTATTTTTTTAAATAAAGTTTATTGCACTTATTGATGATTCTGTTTTATTTGTATTTTTAGAAGAAGCAGGTACGATTTAGGGAGAGCTTTTGTTTGGAAGCGCCTTTCTCGTATCATGCTGTAAAACCATATGCCCTTCTAGATAAGGTAAATAATTATCCTTTCATACCAACCTGTCTCTGCTGTTGTTTGTTAAATCATGTTTACTGGTCCCTACAATGTGATCAGACATATGCGTAGAAAAAATAGTGAGATGTATCTAATGTAGAATGAGAAACTTTTTTTTGGTGCCGGGAATTAATTATTTATGCTGGTCAGCCATGTCAGCATCTACCAATAAAGCAGTGGGAGTTCAACATATCAGCCAGTGAACATTATGGTCTAAACAGGACAATTTACTCAACCAGGTACATCCTTTCAAATGGGCTGAGCACTCTTTTTCCCACAACCCCACTGTGAGGTTAATTTCTGCTTTCTGTTTACATAACTTTGCTATAGCTGATACAGAAGCTTTGACATTTTCATTGTAGCCTACCTGTCTTGCATCTCGCAGGATTGTCATGGGTTGGGAGGTATGGCCTACTTCCCGCTTGCAGCGTCTTGGTGTCCCAGTTTTAAGAAACTGAACGAGCCCCACCCAGGCCTATCCTAGAAACACCCACAGAATGCAAGCCATGTCCATGGACCTCCTGGACACACCCATGGACTGCCTTTAACCTCTTTGCTCTGTACATAACCCCACCCAAAAATTACTGATGGGCCTCTGCCCTGAAAGTCTTAAAAGGACACTGAACCCAATTTTTTTCTTTCGTGATTCAGGTAGAGCATGCAATTTTAAGCAACTTTCTAATTTATTCCTATTTTCAAATTTTCTTCATTCTCTTGGTATGTTTATTTGAAAAGCAAAGAATGTAAGTTTAGATGCCGGACCATTTTTGGTAAACAACCTAGGTTGTCCTTGCTGATTGGACAGCACCAATAAGCAAGTGCTGTCCATGTTCTGAACCAAAAATGTGCTGGCTCCTTAGCTTAGATGCCTTCTCTTTCAAATAAAGATAGCAAGAGAATGAAGAAAAATTGATCATAGAAATAAATTAGATAGTTGCTTAACATTGCATGCTCTATATGAATCATGAAAGAAAAAAATTGGGTTCAGTGTCCCTTTAACTTTCCCACATCCCATAAATCATTTGGCAGTTGTTGGTAGTTATAGTGTAGGCAAAAGGAAAAATCAGCTATTTCAAATTACAAAATAAAGGTAAAGGACATATTTCATGCACCCCAATTTAATACACTCAACATGTAAAATAGATAACTGGAAAAATATTAAAAGGGAGACAAAATTAGGGCTTATTTGCACTTCCTGCTAGCTTTAAGATCCAAATAAATGTAACTAATTTTTGCATGCCAAAACTATTTTTGTTGTTTTCTGTACCATAGATAACTTATGTTCATTGTAGTTCAACTAAATAGCTTAACACACTTTGTATAGCACATACAGGACATTTTGTAATCTATTTTTAAGTGGTTATAATTTTCTTCCTGTGCATTGTTTTCCGGATCTCCATCTTGTATGTGTATTTGTAACTATATTGGTGAAAAATATTCATGGCCCCCTTAAACTATATTTAAAACCAAAGTTCATAGTAAAATATGTTATAAAGTAAAAACATTAAAACTTTGTCTGGCTTAAAAGGGTAGTGAGATTTTTTTCTGTAATCTAAACTCTTATAATTACTCAGCAAAGTCTGGCCAATATCTTACTGTGAATATATCACTATTTTCAAAGGTTTGGCCAGGATGCTCTGTCAGATCTTGTCTATGCCAGTTAGGGATAGGAGTTTGGTTTAATGTATTGTATTAAGCATTTCTTCCCTCTTTGAGATCTAAGAAGGTTGACATGAGTTTGACCACCCTCCCCCAGCTGCAGTGACTGCATCATTCGTGTGATATTGCTGCTGCCATGGCTGGAGAGACACTGCATATCACTGAGCTTGCCACAAGTCATGTAGAGCTGCTGCCTTTGTTCTTGGGGGCCAACTCCGCCCCCAAAAAACAAAAACCAACTACTACTATATTCCTTCAAGTATTGTGTCCACAAAATGCAATTACTCACCTTGTACCATACTAATCTTCAGTGAATTGTTCAGCCTTTTTATTACTATGCTGGTCGTGACCAAGCTCCGTTATTGTAGCTTAGGAGTGTATGAATAAACTGTATTGTAAATAACTGGTATTTATGGCACCATATACAATTTTAATAGGCAAACCAAGACCTGAAATCTCTGGAGCAAGAAATGGAACATATGAAGGAATCAGCTAACCTTTTTGAAGTTGCTGTTCCAGACTACAAGCAAATGAAAAAGTGCAGAAAAGAAATAAAACTATTGAAAGAGTTGTGGGATATTATATGCTATGTTAGGGTAAGACATATGCACTATGATGTTTAATTCATAAGAGCCCCCTTTGTACCCCTGTTTAACTCATGAACGTATCTTGTATCATTACTTTTTAACCACCTTGTTGCTGTTTACCTATCACTGATCTGGCCTCCTATTCCCTCTAGTTGCTTTCTTCTTTCAGCAGAAGATGGATAATACAGCCAATCAAAATTATACAACCTGCCCCATAGCAAAACAGAAGGGTACGAGAACTTCACTAGTCATATATGACTCAAATACTCCAATGACACTGCAGCAGGAATGCAGGAAAGGACCCTACTATATTTCTATGGAGCAGGCAGCATGGCTTCCTGGTTGTCATTCATTTACCACCTAGTATAAATTATTTAAAGAATACCTTACAATTAATCAGAAGATTAATCACATATATAGAACAACTTGTTGTGTTCCACATGATTACTTATGTGACACCAAATTATAAACACAAGAGTATGTTTTTTTAAGGTATCTCATATAATAGCAGAGCCCTGTTTAATTTCTCAAATCAATACATTTTCTTCTTAAATGGAAAGTCCACAGCTGCATTCATTACTTTTGGGAAATAAGAACCTAGCCACCAGGAGCAGGCAAAGACAACCCAACCAAAGGCTTAAACACTCCTCCCACTCCCCTCATCTCCCAGTCATTCTTTGCCTTTCATCCCAGGAGGTTGGCAGAGACGTTTCAGAATTTTTAAATTTTTGTATTTGTCTCTTATGGAGGGTAGTACTCTTCGGCTTGGGACAGGAGTTTTAAGTAGTCCTGTTAGTCTTTCAATGAATCTGTTGGCGCTCTACAAATAACCGATGATAATAATAATAATAATAATAATAATAATAATAATAATGAGGGCTTGGATGAAAGTTAGAGTCCGGAGATGCAGGAAGTTTCTTTCTGCGAAACCTTCCCAACTCATATTAACAGCTCCTCAAGCAATCAGCATTGTTGAACTTCGCTCCGCTGCCTGCTTTCTTCTCTCAAGTCCATGGCGAAGGCGATGCTACTATCCATCACACTTGAAGGGCCGCGTTCCTGTTCCACATCGTTGATTACGGTAAGATCGTTGCATTTTACTTTATTCGATGTACTGTAACGTGGATGTTTTCCCGTGAGGCTATTCTCCTCTCAGGTTTAACTTATAACATAAGGGTCTCAGTGATTCTCTGTTAGTATCTTGGAATCAAGGGTTAATACCTCCTGAGGGGGGTTATTGGAGGGTGTTTGTTGTGTGATTCAACCTGCTTATGTGTGAGGTTTAGGGCTCGTGGTTTGGAACTTTGAGGCCTTTGGAAGTGACACGGCCTGTTGGCTGAGCGCGCTTTTTGGACTATATGGTTCACCCTGTGTACAGGCGGTGGAGAGCTGGAGGGCTGAGCGCCCCTTTTCCGCGGTTTGAGCAGTTTTGGCCTTTTGTTTTAAGGCTCTGGATTGTCCTTTTAGGGCTTGATCCAACAGATTTTATGGTTAGTATGTGGATGGTTTGCAGTTTGCAGCCAGTTGCAGCTCTTGGCACCTTGGGTGTGTGTTGACTGTTTGGAGTATCCCTAGATGCAGCTTTTACTCTTTGACGTGAACTGTCTGAGTTTTGAGACCTTTGGGTCTTCCTCTACCTCCGGGTGGGTTAGATCTCCTTTTCGGAATCTACGTTTGCTGGAGGATGGTTGATCCCTGTGGGGACTTTGTTCAGTTCGGGGTTCCCTGAGGCTGGGAAAGCCTATCACTTTTCGCTTCCCTGTGTCCTCTGCCTGTGTGGAGGTGATGGGGAGACTAGCCCTGCTAGTAGGGTTTTATGGACCTCGAGGTATCCTTTCTGTTGTCATGGGACTTGAGGAGTTCTTTCTTTTGACTTCTAGTCTGGCTCCTTGGAGCTTGGTACTTTGGCTAGGGGTGGTCCCTCCTTTTGGTTGGGGCTTTTGAGTTCCTCTTGCTATTCGGGTTCTCTGGATATGCATATGCATCCATTCCCTTGTTTGACTTTGTGGCCAGTTGGGATGTGTAGTCTAGGGTTTGGTTACCTGGACTATAGGTGCCCGGACCTGTTTGTTTTCCCTGAGAATCCCGCTTTCTTGGACTTCGTTCCTTTTTTCCTGATCCATTTTGGGGTTATTTGGATTCCTGGATCTCAGGGCTGGTCGGGGTGTTCCACGGTAGTGGGAACTTGGGCTGTGTCTTTGCTCCATCTACCTGACTGGATCAGAGTTGGCCTGGTTTTCAAAGTATACTCGTTACTGCTGAGTATCCCATGTAATCTAGGGGTTACCTGGGTGGCTTGCGCCTCAAGGGTGTGGGTTCATACGCAGCTGCTGACGTTGTATTTCTAATTTCTGGTGCACCTTAGGATTGCATTCCCCTGGTCAGTTTTCCAGTGTACCCATGGATTCTCTGATGGGTTGGCAGTGCCTCTGTTTGGCGTGCGACTTGTAAGGGGGTCCTTTTTCTAGGACATTTGCGTTGGGGATTTTTCTTCCCATTAAGCCGGTGGCTTCAGGCCTTCAGGACAGTTGTTGTCCTTCCAGTCACTTTCCTTTTCATGGGGAATATTCTCCTTCCTCTGGGCATGAAGTCCTTTTTTAGGACTTCTCTGGGTCAGGAGGTATAGGGTGGATGTGGTTCTGCCTGGGGCCTTGCCGGTTTCAAGTCAGACTTTAGGGCCTTGTTTTGATAGATACTTAACAGTCTATGGCTTTGTCTGTGGTCAGTCAGGTTGTACTAGTACTCTGGAGGGATGGCTATTCCATCTTTACGCTCGTTCCTGTATCAGTTTCTGGATTCTTTTGTTCCTGTACTTGATCACTGTGGCTGGGTTGGTCCAGCTGGGTATGGATCTGCAGGTCAGACTGTCCGAGCGGTCTAGGGGTTGCAGTATCCCTTGTATGTGACAGATTGATGAGTCTAGCCTGATAGCTCAGTCTGCTGGGAGATGGTTTCTCTTTTCTCCTTGATCCTTCACAGGAGATGGTTTACTCTTCCTTTGGGTTCTGAGGGTATACTCTCCTTCTTGTGAGGCCTTGATGGAGGCTTGTGTTCCCCTTTTTAGGGGCCTGAGTGTAGGTCCGGCGGCTTAGGTTGCCTGGAAAGTGTTCTCTGTTGAGGGACTGTTTTTGTGTGGTCTGTTTCTTGTGGACTGCTTCTTATTCTTTCTTGCAAGCTCCTTTTGTGTCGTCCTGTTACGGACTCTGTGTTCTTGAACTTGAAGTTTTTGCCTGGGTCTATTACACGCGCTTTTGTGGTCTAATACTTTGGTATTCTATGGGTGGGTGCAGGGAGGGCTTCAGTTGCGTCCATGCTTGCAGGATGTTGGGGAGATATTTATCTGTCTCCATGTCCGGATTATCCCGGTTTTCGCTTCATATTGGCGTGGCCTCCTTCTCTGTTTGGGTCATTTTAGGTCTCAGTGAGCTGGGCCCACAAACACTTAAGGTGTTCTTTTCGTATTAAGAGAACCTTTTAGTTTCCTCGGTTTTCCTTTGCCTTGTCCCCTTGGGGTTTTTGGCTGATTTTAGCTTCATCTGAAGGGTGATTGGTGGGGGACTGTCTGTTGGGCGACGGTGTCTCTTGGAGGACTGTTGGCTCAGTCGAGTCCATTTTGGTCTCTTGTTTGGCTCTGGACTACCTGTGAGTCAGTGTCAACTGGGCTTTTTCTTTCAAACTTTTCTCTGCTTCAACAAAGCGGGATTTGCGGGATTTTTTATTGGGTTGTGGTTCAGGCCTGGTGCCCTCAGTTTAGGCCACCTATTGTACCCTCCCGTCTGGGCATTCAGTGTCCTCTTTAGCTTGGGTATTGATTTCCCAAAAGTAATGAATGCAGCTGTGGACTCTTTCCATTTAAGAAGAAAAACATAAATTATGCTTACCTGATCATTTCCTTTTCTTATGATGGAAAGAGTCCACAGCTCCCCACCCGTAATTTTATGTGGGGCATCCTTATATTCTTCTGGCACCTTTTCACCCTGATATTTCTTCTACTGTTCCTTGTTCCTAGTCAGAATGACTGGGGGATGAGGGGAGTGGGAGGAGTATTTAAGCCTTTGGCTGGGGTGTCTTTGCCTTCTCCTGGTGGCCAGGTTCTTATTTCCCAAAAGTAATGAATGCAGCTGTGGATTCTTTCCATCAGAAGAAAAGGAAATTATCAGGTAAGCATAATTTAGTTTTTTTATATTTGTCTGTATTTTCAGTGTAGCATTGATGACTGGATTAAAACTCAGTGGATGCAAATTAATGTGGAGCAGATGGATGTTGAACTGAGAAGATTTGCAAAGGTAACTTCTTTCCTGTTGTTTTTTTTTCTGAAATAGCCATAATACACTATCTTATTATTTACATTGTATTGGAGAGATGGGCATACTAATATATCTTACATTTATTGAATAAACATCTCCCTGTTCTTTCTTCCCTTGTCCATGTGCTGTGCTTGTTTTACCTGACCCATTCTACCTCTGTATCTTTACAACTTTCTCTTTCCATATCCCTGAACCTCCATTACTCTCAATGTTCCCATCAAATGACCCCTTATTTCTTCATTTAATTTATTTCTTATATTTTTGTCATCAAATTCCGCTTCCCTTAATAAGTCTCTCCGATTTATCCACTTCTTTTGTTCTTTTTCTTTCTTTCTTTCTTTCTTTCTTTCTTTCCTTCCTTCCTTCCAGCATCTACTCACATTTGAATTATTGTCTCCTGAAGTCTCCTTCTAAGTAGTATTACAGATTCTGTACTACAAAAAGGTGTAGTCTTCAGTATCCTTTCAACATCTATTAATTATATATGTAAAATGTACTTTCTTTCACTACAACCAGGGCTTTTTTTGCACTTTATAGGCAGAAAATAGTTCTGATAAAATTCCCTTGAGTCTCAACATTTTGCCTGACTACATTTTCCCATATGTTCACAAATCCCTTTCACTACATTAAATTCCCCAGTTTATATTAGATCATTGGTTAGATTTACACATTTTATGTCTCTCTCCCAAGGAGTCCTTGGGAAGAGATGGATCCTCTCTTTTTCACCATGTTTGCAAGTCACAGAACCTCAGACTTACTCAGATGGCACATTTGTAGCCACTGCGTTACCAAAAGGACTACACTTATTCTTTCCTTGTACGGGACCAATGTTAATATAGTTAATATGTGTGTATGGGAGAAGTAAATTAAGGGAGAAAGATGATTGGCAGAGAAGTGCATATTGTGTGATAAAATGCAGGGTGTATATTAGCTGGAGATAACATCAGACATTCCATATATGTAAAAAACAAAACAAGAAAAAACTATTGTAATCCCATAGCAAACATTTTGGGGTACGATGCAGCCACTGACCCACCTGTTGCCCATAACTGTCATATCTGTAATTTCTCTGTATGACCTTATGTGTCCCTAGTCCTGGCTTTTGTTCTTTCCACTTTTCTGATAATACATCCTATGCTTAATTTATCTTCTTCCTGTTGCCTCTCCTCTACAAACCCTTCACTTGAGATTGGTCACTATACAGTTAAAAAATATTTTCATAATGGGATCCATATTAATCTTAGAGTATGTTGTGAGGTGACAGTCTGCTCTTAAGATGTGTTTTTTATTCATGTAAAATTTAATTTGTAATTACATTTGAAGAGACTTTATTTTCTAAGATAGTTCCTAAACATAGCCAATCATTTTATTTTCCACAGGAAATGTGGTCACTAGACAAAGCAGCACGCTACTGGGATGGATACATGGGCCTAGATTTAACTATAAAAAACCTGATCACTTCTCTAAGGGCTGTAACTGATCTACAGAATCCAGCAATTAGAGAAAGGCACTGGAACCAGCTAATGAGAACCACAAAGGTCAGGATATTATCTTTTATTATGTTTAATTTAAAAGGCCTTTATGTATACAGAATACAGTATATAGATTGTTTAAAAACTACCACTCTAATTATATTAAGGGTGTTTTCTGTATTAGTATGAATAAAACATTTCCAAGTTATACTTTTAAAGTATGTAAATAATTGTTTTTTTTATTTTGATTTCTTGTTTTGACCGGTGATGGTCTCATTCAAAACCTCTCTTATCAAGCTTTACTAATTAAGGGACAGTTTACACCTTGGATTAATCTGCAAATAGCCTTGTGCACCTTTTCTATATCATAGAGCAGGAACAGTAAAAAAGTTATTTTAAAATGAATATTATTTCTGGCCACTTTGAAATGGCTTCCAAGCTCAGTCCACTGATGACATCACGATCTGAGCTGCATATGGAATCAAATCGCAAAAGGCTCACTAGTTGGGTTCAACAGACTGTATTCTTCAGCAGAGTGCCTAGATGCAGCCCAGAATGTACACAGAAAATAGGGATTAGGGTTCCCTGAAAAGAAATGCTGGTTAGCACTCTTTGCCCAGACCGATTCTGGAGGCAAAAAATGTGTAAAATGTAACTTTTATTGAACGATTAAAAGATGGGAAATACAAACAAATTAAAATCCCTATCATAGGCTAAAGAGGTGTATCAATTAAAGTGTGTCCCTAAATATGGCTATTGGCCTTTTTACATTAATATCATATTAGGTGACACAGTTTATAAATAAAGACTTCTCTAATGTATGTTCTTTATCTAGGATCCGTGGTGAGTCTGTTGTGGATTTTGGTCTGTTGGACTTAAACCTTTAATTTCATAATATTGTATGATTTGTACTATTCAGTTGGCAAAGGTAACATTGTAATATTGGTGAGGTGTTTATACTATTAACTTATGTTATATGTAATTGTTTGATACCGCCATACTGTTGCTATATTATGATTCGTGTGATGAGAGCAGGATGTGATGTCACTAGTTGGGGACGGGGCTTAGGTCCGGTAGTCTGTGTCGCAGTTAGTTAGTGAAATCAACCTGACTAGATGTATGTTTCTATGCTCTGTAATAAAATAGAGTTGTACCATCATTGCTGTGTCCTGCATATGTCCTGCATCTCATGACATGGTGTCAGAAGTTCTGGCCTGCGCTTCTGTTCCTGATCAATTGCAATGTCAAAGTTTACCCCACCTGAGCCTTTTGACTTCTCTCAGCCTGCAGCTTGGCCCACATGGCGTCAGCGGTTTCAGCGCTTCAGGATTGCATCCAAACTGAACAAGGAGAGTGGTGAAGTACAAGTTAAATCTCTTTTATATTCTATGGGGAAAGATGTGGAGCCAGTGTTCAATGCTTTTACTTTCCAAGAAGGGGAAGAATTTAACTTTGATATAGTTATGGATAACTGTGCCCAAAAGAAATGTGATTCATGAGAGAGCTTGTTTTCACAAACGTAATCAGCGTGTGGGAGAATCTGTGGAGTCATTTGTGCTCAGCCTGTATGAACTAGCTGAATTCTGTGAGTTTGGTGTTGCTAAAGAAGAGCAAATCAGAGACAGAATAGTTATTGGAAGTGCAGATGCTGAAGTCTCACTGAAGCTGCAGTTAGAGCCTGATTTAACATTAGATGGGGCTATTAGGATGGCCTGCCAGAGTGAACTGGTGAAAAAGCAGAGTGCTGATCTGAGGTCTGAGAGTATTGTGGATGAAGTGCAACAGTCCAGAAAAACTGCTAGTGAAAGGCACAGTGTGAGCGGTAGATCTAAAATAATGGAAAGGCCTAGAAGTGGATGGGCGCAACATGCCCGATGCACACGGTGCTACCGTGCCCATGATCAGAGTGTTATATGCCCGGCCAGAGATAAAAGATGCAGAAAATGTAACAGAATGGGCCATTTTGAAGTGGTGTGTAAAACTGAATACATTAAGGAGATGCAGGTGGACAGTGACCAGGAGGGTCAGGAAGTGTCTTTTGTGGGGTCCGTTGTGGAACGGCCAAGCTCAGAGGAAGATTGGAAAGTTACTTTTACTGTAATGGGAGCCAAAGTTGATTTTAAGATTGACACAGGAGCAGATATCACTGTAATGTCTTTTGCTGAATTTATGAAACTGCCTCGACAGCCCCAGCTGGTAAAGGTTACTACAAATGTCCATAGTCCTGGTGGCCGCATTGATTGTGTGGGGAAATTTCTTGCCAGCTGTGAGTACAAGCAAAGAAAGTTCACCATGTGGGTGCATGTGATTCGAGGTCAGTGTGTTAACAATTTATTGAGCAGAAAAGCAGCCTCTGACTTGGGCCTCGTTGCCAGAGTGTATGAGATTTCCGAAGATATGTTTGGCGAGTTGGGCCTACTGAATTGCGAACCAGTCCGTATAGCACTTAAAAGTGACGCAGTCCCATACAGTATTTCTACTCCCCGTAGAATTCCGTTCCCGCTCATGCCTCAAGTGGAGAAAGAGCTTATGCGCATGAAGTCTATGGGGGTTATTGAAGAGGTTGTTGAAGCGACTGATTGGTGTGCCCCCAGTGTTCCAGTTGCAAAGAAAAACGGAAAGGTGAGCATCTGTGTGGACCTGAAAAGGTTGAATGAGGCAGTGAAGAGAGAGAGATTTGTCCTGCTGACATTAGAAGATATAGCTCCAAAGTTGGCTGGGGCGAAGTTCTTTTCCACATTAGACGCTTCTAGCGGCTTTTGGCAGATCCCCCTGTATCCAAAGTACCGCAAACTGACTACCTTTATCACACCGGTAGGTCAGTTCTGCTTCTGCAGACTCCCCTTTGGGATATCCTCCGCTCCTGAAATCTTTCAAAGGGAAATGAGTTCTCTCCTGAGTGACCACGTGGGCACAGTGGTCGTCATGGACGACATTCTAGTGTATGGGTCTACAGTGGAGGAGCATGATCAGTGTTTAAGTTGTGTGCTACAGGCTATCAAAGAGTCTGGGCTGAAGCTGAATAAAGAAAAATGTCATTTTAGGAGAACTGAATTATGTTACTTTTGGCATATCATCAACGGGGATGGCATCAAGCCAGACCCCGAGAAAATTCGTGCTATTGAACAGATGAAAAGTCCTTCTGATGTACATGAGCTGAGACAGATATTGGGCCTTGTAAATTACGTGGGCAAGTTTCTTCCAGATTTATCAACAGTTTTACACCCTATCACAGAGTTGCTTAAGAAAGACGTTGCCTGGTCTGGGGACCTTCACAAGAAAAAGCTTTTCTGCAGGCCAAGTCCCTGCTGGGGTTTGCCCCAGTGCTGGGGTTCTACAACCCTTCAAAAAAGACTGTGGTTAGTGCCGATGCAAGCAGTTATGGGTTGGGGGCTGCACTCCTGTAGTTAAATGAAAATAAACTACAGCCCATCGCCTACTGTTCCCGCACACTGACGGCTGCGGAGTCAAAATACGCTCAAATTGAGAAAGAGTGCCTGGCTGCAGTTTGGGCCTGTGAGCGCTTTCAGCGTTATCTAGTGGGTTTGGAGAAATTTAGTATGGAAACTGACCACAAACGGATAGTCCCTCTAATCAACTCTTATGGCATTGACAAAACACCCTTGAGATGCCAAAGACTTTTAATGAGACTGCTCAGGTTCAATGTTCAGGCAGTGCATGTGCCGGGGAAACTGGTTGTGGCGGATACACTATCCAGGCTCCCGCTGGCTACTGCTGAAGAATCCTCCTCAGAATCTGATGTGAAAGTGTATGTTGATTCAGTTCTGGCCTCTAAGTCCATTTCTTCAAGGAAACTGGAGGAAATAAAGAAAGAGACATATTTGGACACAGATCTGCAAGAGGTTATAAAGTACATAAAAGAAGGCTGGCCCGAGAGCCGGGCAGCCTGGATGTCTTTAAGTGCTTACCAGCCAGAGAGGTTGCAGCTCATGGAGCTGGAGGGGTTGGTGCTGTTCCAAGACTGCATTGTAATTCCTGTCAGCATGAGGAAGGAGATGTTAAACAGGATTCACGATGGCCACTTAGGCATTACAAAGTGCAGAGAAAGGGCAGCTGCAGCTGTGTGGTGGCCTGGGATCAGCTCCGACATTGCAAATCACGTGTCTAAATGTGCCTTTTGCCGGGAACGCCGGCCTGCTCAGAGAAGGGAGCCCTTGATTTCTACTCTGCTGCCTGCGGGGCCGTGGCAGAAAATAGCTGCTGATTTGTGTGAACTGCACGGAAAAAAGTTCCTTGTTGTGATCGAGTACTATTCCAGGTATTTGGAAATTGCACCCCTGAATGATATCACAAGTCAAGCCGTTATCATTCGCCTGAAGAGCTTGTTCGGCCGGTGGGGCATTCCAATGGAGCTGGTGAGTGATAATGGTATGCAGTTCGCTTCTACAGAGTTCAGTGCTTTCAGCAGGGAATATGACTTTGTACATTCCACGTCAAGTCCACATTATCCGCAGGCCAATGGAATGGCTGAAAGGGCAGTTCAAACATCAAAATTCATTCTAAAGCAATATGAGCCGTACCTGGCCCTCTTGTCATATAGGGCGACGCCCATTCAAGCTACCGGGTTTAGCCCGGCACAGCTGATGCTAGGACGCCAGATTCGCACCACTTAACCCTCAGTGGGTGTCTTCAATCCGCCTGGCCCTGTTCCTCTGGATGAAGTCCTTAGGAGGGATGAAGAGGCCAAAAAGGGTTATCGTTTCTTCTACGACAGGAGACATTCTGTCAGGCCCTTACAGGAACTGAATGCGGGGCAAACTGTCAGAATTAAACTGGATGATGAGAAGAAATGGAAGACGCCTGCTACGGTAGTTGGCCAATCTCCAGAACCAAGGTCTTATACAGTCCTTACTGAGGGAGGGACGGTTACACGCCGTAACTGAAGACATCTTCAGCCTGTACCTGAGAGTCTGGAACTGGATGCCTCAGTACCACCGCCGGTGGGATCCCCTGTTCTAAGAGAGGTGCCTTCCCCTCAGCAAGATCACAGCGGGTATATATCCTTGCCTCCAGCGGACTCTAATTCACCATCTTCTGTATCAGAGGACAGTTCATGCAAAGTTACATCAAGCGGAAGAGTGGTGAGACTTCTGGCCCGATATAGGGACTGACTTTAGCTAGAACAGTGACCGGAAGTATGGGCAGAATAATCCCATGGTCACTGTGGACTAGGGTAGTCTACCCCGATGTCCAAGTCAGGATGTAATTTATGTGTTTATATTTTCTGAACCTATTTGTTTATATATTGTTCGAAAAAATGTTGTTGTATACTCTGTTCGTATACCTTGTTATTTGTTATATTCAAATGAATGCTTCGCCTTTGAAAAAGGTGAAGATGTGATGAGAGCAGGATGTGATGTAACTAGTTGGGGGCGGGGCTTAGGTCCGGTAGTCTGTGTCGCAGTTAGTTAGTGAAATCAACCTGACTAGATGTATGTTTCTATGCTCTGTAATAAAATAGTTGTACCATCATTGCTGTGTCCTGCATATGTCCTGCATCTCATGACAATTCGTTCCTAGTAACAGATTGTACTCACAAATTGACTAATCAATCCGTATGTTTCTATACAATGTTCAGTATAAGCATCTTTTGCGTTATTCACGTTAACCATGTGTCAAATGATGTATACTATTTGCTATTTGAAGCAGCACTTTCTATAAATAGCCTGTCTCTGATTGTATATCTGTGATTGTTGTAGTAATATCTATTAATTTGAGGGAGTGTTAAATATTTGAAAGTATATTGGGCATAATAAGAAATTATCCACGTTAACCCTAGCACCAAATTCTATTCTTGGTGAATAGACGGAGCAATTGTGTTATGCTCCACCATTCCTTATTTTGCATATAATTAGAATTGTATGTAATTCAAATATTGCAAACAGTTAGGGCGTTGTGAGGTTAATGTCTATGCCTATATAAAGTTGACTGTGTATTCCCAGTCTTATATTCTCTTTCACAATAGGTAAATGTTTTTAGGTAAATAAAAAATAATAAACATAGTTCACCGTACTATTTTTGTGAACTGTGTTTTCGGTCACCTTATGTGGATGTTCAAGTTTTTAGGTTATGATTATAATATACGCATGGTAGTGATAATTGCACTATTATCACACTCTGTTACTCACAATGTTACATCTAACACGTCTTGTTATATTGTTTGTACTGCTCATATAAACCCTTTCACGGCCATCATGCATGGATATTCATGTTTTTCATGTAGTTAAAATGGCATATAATTCAAATATTGCAAGCAGTGTGGGCGTTATAGGGTTAATGTTTATGCTTCTATAGACTTAACTGTGTATTACCAGTCTTGTGTTTTCTTTAACAATTGATAAAGGAAAAAGTAGTTTACCCTGCTGCTTTCGTGAACCGTGTTTGCGGTCACCATATGTGGATGTTCTAGTCTTTTAAATATGGCTATAATATACTCATCGTATTGCTACACAGCACTATAGTTGCACTCTGTCATCCACACTGTTACATATGGCTGAACTGATTTATAGTTAAAATATTACAAACAGTTTTAGCAGTGCAGAGTTTATGTCTTTACTTGTACAACATATGATTGTGCGTAACATGTCTTGTCATTTTATTTTAGAATTTTGGCTAAGATTCTAAAGTAAATAAGAAAATTCCCTGTACTGCTTATATAAACTGTTTACTGGCCACCATCACTAGATATTCAGGTCTATAAAGATTTTTGAGTTTTCTCTTATTAGCTTAGATAGATTTAAATTAAAATTCAACAACAATTGGGGACCCCATCGTCCCTCTCAACCCCCCTGACGCGTTTCGCCTGTTAAGGCTTTATCAGCCTAGAATGTGATGTCATCAGTGGGCTGAGCTTGGCAGCCATTTCAAACTGGCCATAAACAATAATAATTTTAGAATAGCTTTTTTACTGTTCCTGCTGCATGATATAAAAAGGGTGCAGGAGGCTATCTGCAGCTTCATCTAAGGTAAGACTTTAAGATGACTAAGGTGTAGACTGTCCCTTTAGTTCTTAAAGGGACATTGTACCCAAATGTTCTATCATCCATATTAAAGTTCAGCTTTTAAAGGGACATTAAACACTAAGGGCTAGATTATGAGTGGAGAGCTAATTATTGCTCACATGCTAACTGTGCCCAACTAAATGTTTTTTTGGGTGTGTCGGATACCTTCTACATCCCTGTACATATTTCACATTTTCACATTCCAATGTTCTTCACCTACAGGAAAATTTATTTTTCATTCTTAAATACATATATCTATATATATATGTGTGTATATACCTACACCTGCATATCTATTCCTATATATATATATATATATATATATATATATATATATATATATATATATATATATATATATATATATATATATATATATATATATATATATAAAAAAGCATAAATATGCATGTTACATGAACAGTATAAAATATATATAGAATTAGAAAATAATATGCTTTTTATTATTAACCCCTTAAGGACCATTGCTGTTTTAACACTTTTGAGGTGTTTGTGTTTAATTTTCCTCTCTCTCATTTACTGTTCCCATACAAATTATATACAATTATATTTTTTTTTCAGGAGAAGAAGGGCTTTCTTTACATACCATTATTTGTATCGTGTCATATAATTTACTTTTAAAAAATGATAAAATATGGTGAAAAATTGAAAAAAAAAAACGTTTTTTTACTTTTGCTTGATTTTTTTTTTATTAAAGGACCAGTCAACACATTAGATTTGCATAATCAACAAGTGCAAGATAACAAGACAATGCAATAGCACTTAGTCTGAACTTCAAATGAGTAGTAGATTTTTTTCTAACAAATTTTAAAATTATGAATATTTCCACTCCCCTTGTACCATGTGATAGCAATCAGCCAATCACAAATGCATATACGTATAGTCTGTGAATTCTTGCACATGCTCAGTAGGATCTGGTGACTCAAAAAGTGTAAATATAAAAGACTGTGCACATTTTTTTTAATGGAAGTAAATTGGAAAGTTGTTTTAAATTACATGCTATATCTGAATCATGAAAATTGAATTTAACCTGAGTCTCCCTTTAATCTACAAAAGCTAATGAAAAAAAACGCTAAATAGATTCAAATTTTGTCCTGAGTTTAAAAACATCCAGTGTTTACATCCTTTTTTGCTTTTTTTTGCAAGTTATAGGGCTATAAGTACAAGTAGGACATTGCGGTTTCAAAATATATATTTTTAAAATGTATCAATAGTGACATTGTAACACTGTAACAAACATAATAATTGGCTGTTGCTATCTGCCTCACATGCCTGGCAGATAGTAACAGCGGTATTTCGGCGGAAGCGATCTCTGATCGCTCCCGCTGCTCGTTTTAAGTCATGACGGTTAAGGACTGTCGTCAGTCCTCAAGGGGTTAAATATATATTTCTATATCTATATATATTTTATACTGTTCATTGTTCATGTAACATACATATCTATACCTATATATCTATAGATATGCAGGTATAGATATTTACACAAATATATAGAAATATGTATTTGAGAATGAATAAGACATTTTGCTTTAGGTGAAGAACATAGGAATATAAAATATATGCATTTTGTTCATCGCAATTTTTTAATTTAGATCCTAATGCAGTCGGGTTAGCGGACAACTAAGTTTGACATTTTGTCTAAGGTGGTTTCTTCTGATGCTATAAATGGTGAGATTGTTGGTTCTTCTTTTTGTCCTAATACAAAGAAGAGGCTTCTCCATAATTTGAATAGTTAAAGTTTAATTTTCAAGCTAAGAATTTTAGACAATCTTCCAGCTTGTTTGTTAATTTTTCTGGTTCTAGAAAGCTTCAGAAGGCTACTGCCATTTCATTGGCCCCTTGGTTGAAGATTTTGATTCATAAAGCTTACATGGAGGCAGGTGTCTCCTCTTAAACGGATTACTGCCCATTCTACCAGATCAGTTGCTGCTACCGCAGTTGATCAAATTTGCAAGGCAGCTTCATGACATTTTCTAAATTCTACCATTTTTGCGCTAATTTACAAGTGAGGTACTATCTTAACGTGCGCTCGTGGCTGCTTATCGCTACCGTGAGCTCACTTTTACACTTAGCACTAGAAATCATTTGCCAGAGATCAGACCTCTGGTTAACGAAAAAAATTACCCCAATTGCCCCCAAAATAAAGAGGACAGTACAGTAACATCAAATATAAGTATGGCCATTTTTTTTAAAACTGCACAAAGCAGTTATAAGCGGTTAAAGTGAGGGGATTTAGGCTGTTAGAAAAAAAAAAATGGCACATAAAGTGCCTTTACCTGGAGGTCAATGGTGGACTGTGATTTCTCTATAAATATATATGTATATGCTTATATACATATATATGTGTATATACACATATAAACACACAAATATATATGTATATAAGCGTATACATATATATATATTTATTTATTGCTGCCCAATTCTGCACGATTTGCCCCCTGCGCTGCATTAGGTGGTTTGCTGTGGCTGTCGGTATGAAAACGAGGCTCCTATTGGAACCTTATGAAAGCACGCTCTCATGAGCGCTTGGCTTTCGGAAATCACAGTGCACCACACCTGTAATACAGCGCACATTTAAGTGCGTTTTTATTACTGAGTAGAGTGCAAATATTGTGTAAGCGTAATATTGCGCTACACTCATAATCTAGCCGTTTATATTTTTGCTTCTTCTAAAGCAGTTTTTGGTAGAGAATTCGTTCAGGCTGTTTCTAGGCATTAAATATTTTGTATTTATTTTTTCTTCATAAAAATACAAAGAAACAAAAAAACAACAAATAATCATCCAATGTATTTAGAATAGTATAAATCTGGTCCTGCCCAGATTACTTGTGGACTCCACAGCTTGAGTATTAGTTCCCAGGAGTAATGGATCATGGACTCTCACACCACCTTTATAAAAGAAAATATAATTTATGCTTACCTGAGGACGTTAGTATTACCTGAGTACTTAGTATTGTTTGAGTATTGTTTATCTTATGTTATTTGCTGTGGCTAGCTAGAGACATATAAAATTAGATTCATGAGCTTTTGCACTGATCAATGTATAATTTTATAGCATTACTAAACATGATTGGGGGTTCATTGTTAAATCTAATCTCCTGTGAAAGGTACATGAAACTCAATAATGTTCTGTCATGATTCAGATAGAGCATACAATTTTAATCAACTTTCAAATGTACTTCTATTTTAATTTGTTTTGTTCTCTTGGTATCATTTGTTTAAAAGCATACCTAGGTACGCTCGGGGGCTGGGGGCTAGCTGCTGATTGGTGTTGCACATGTATGTCTCTTGTCATTGGCTTACCTATGTGTTAAGCTAGCTCATCTGAATCATAAAATAAAATTGTGGGTTTAATGTCCCTTTGACACCATAATTGTGAGATCTCTGTCTTGTTAATTATAGAAATGTGTAATGATGTGTATTTGTCTCTTGCAGGTACAATTTGTAATGAGTGAACACACCACCTTATCAGACCTTCTAGCGCTACAGTTGCATAAAGTTGAAGATGAAGTGCGTAATATTGTGGACAAAGCAGTGAAAGAGATGGGAACTGAGAAGGTACCTGTTAAAAGCAATATCTCTATCACTCCATTTTATAAAACAAAATGTTTTTCTCTTCTTCAATCATTAGTTAGTTGTCTCCTTTTTATTTACCTAAGCCAGTATTTGCAATCAATGCCATCAAAATAGCCATCACTTGGCAAACTCCATTCATTATGAGCTTCTCTCACTTATATGGATACTCAGGAAATCAGCTGTGAAGATGTAATTATATTTAAAGCTGCTGCAAGTTGGGTTAGTCTCTCTATCTCTTCTGCCTCCACTAGGTGGTTGATTTTTGCTGCAGCCTCTTATTTACGTAGCTTTTCTATAGACAATACATTTTTATAGTCACCACTAAATGTCCCAATCAAAAGAAGGTCCAAGACAAAGGTGCCACTGAATTATCCAAGATTATTGCTGATAGTCTTCAGATCACGCGCCATGGTATGCTCTTCCCAAAGAAAACACCAGACACTAAAATATAAAAACAAAAAGGCAGTCGAATGGCACAATATCTTAGTTCTTATCAGGTCACACAGTATACACACCAAGAAAAAATGCTCAGAAGAGTAGCTCACTTCAAATAATGCAGCCTTTGTGTATTTGTAGCTCTCCAGCTAGCCACGGACGTCTGGGGGAGGGGCACACTTTTGCAAGCACACAGCTAGACATACTCTTCCATTTTGCTTTGCATCTAGCTGTGTGCTTGCAAGAGAGTGCCAGACTTTCTATGTGTTGTGTTAATATTTTTGTTTTGTAATTTTGTCTATGGGCTGTGCGCCCAGACTGGCCTGGAGCTAATTGCCTGAGTCACTAAAAGCTGTGAAGCTGTCTGAATGCTGGTGAGTACCCATGGCTGTGAGTTTTGCACTGGCATGGGAGGTGCACCCGGTCCGGTTTAAGAGTGTGGTCCATTTCCGTGTTTTGTATGTGTCTAGGTAAATTACAAAGGGCCTGTGTCACCCTACTTTGTATCTCAGTGTGTTTGGTTGAATGCATGAATTGTGTGGCTGTATGTAAGATCCCAAGGAGGAAGATACCTTGACGTGGTCCTTGGCCAAATGCTGTAACTCTATGTTACAGCCCCAGAATTATTATTTTTTGTCTGGCTCCTAGATTTTGCAAATCATATTTGTCAAACCCAGCCTTATACCTAAGCATAAGCTTTTTTTATGCCATTTGTTTAAAATGATGTGCAGTTAGTTTTTGTTAAATGAATGGAAACGTTTTTGTGCTACAGGTGAAAAACTTCACCTGTAGCCTTCTACTTCTAGAGAGCCGTGCTAATGCTGACACTTCTTCACAAAGCCCCGGGCCGCACTAATAGGAGACTTAGTATGGTGGTTCACCTGTGCTAAAGAACCTTCTCCTTTAAAGCAGGCTCTGCGAAGAAGGGTCAGTATTAGCGAGGTTCTCCAGTAAGCTAGAGGTAAGTATTTAAACCCTTAAAGCTAATTTAAAGGAAGTAAATAAATACTGATGAATTTCATATTTCTTTATTTTCCTTAAATGAGTTTGCATTTGTTCGGATATTCGAAAACAAATATCATGTTATCATTATGAATTCACATTCATAACTAAACTAATACACAAGCCTACTAAGGGTATAATTCTCTCCCCCCCCCCCCCCCCCGGAAAAATTTCTGTGACCGCCCATACAGCTAGCTACCTCAGGTGCCACCTAGGATGTTCTATGTATGGTCTCCTGGATTCTAAATAGGGTTCCCGATCACAATTCTGGATACCCCCAATATTCACATCAAGATAATAGTTAAAAGGGTCCCAAAAAATTTAAGGGGTCTTTATTTAAAATTCAGATACAAATTGTAATAAAATCAAGTATTCCTACAACACTTCGCTAATGGTGCTGTTTCCTCAGGCAGTATAAACTAAATTACAACACACACCTTTTTATACAGCCATCATGCAAACAGTTTCTAATTGCTCTAATACTAATCGGTGGGTACCGTTAAAAAATTATCCAATGAGATTTCTGCAGTTTCTGCAGCCCCATAAGGTCCTTTTACTAAAGAAACAATCCCAATCAGGACATAATTTCCACACGCTCTAACAGCGTCTTGTCGGACTATTAATTGTGTGATCAGAGGGCACCACCCATATACGTCATTAAACGGACAGTCAAGTCCAAAAAAAATGTCATGATTTAAATAGGGAATGTAATTTTAAACAACTTTCCAATTAATTTTTATCACCAATTTTGTTTTGCTCTCTTCGTATTCTTAGTTGAAAGCTAGTTCTAGGAGGTTCATATGCTAATTTCTTAGACATTGAAGACTGCCTCTAATCTGAATGCATTTTGACCACTAGAGGGCATTAGTTCATGTGTTTCATATAGATAACATTGAGCTCATGCACGTGAAGTTACCCTGGAGCCAGCACTGATTGGCTAAAATGCATGTCTGTCAAAAGAACTGAAATAAGGGGGCAGTTTGCAGAGGCTTAAAAAGAAGGTATTCAGAGGTAAAATGTGTATTTCTACAACAGTGTTGGTTATGCAAAAAAGGGTAATAAAGGGATTATCTTTCTTTTTAAACAACAACAATTATGGTGTTGACTGTCCCTTTAAGTGTCCGCAGATTAACCCGCTTGTTACCTTGAGCGGTTCATAACAAAAAAATGTAATTAAAATGTGATCCATGGCACACTGTAATTATTAATGGGACACACCAAAAGTAATGTGCATATTAAATATATATATATAAAAACATGTTAATATATATATATCTTTAATATACAGTGTGTATATATATATATATATATATATATATATATATACAGGTATACCTCACTTTACAGCGATTCGCTAATACAGCGCTTTGTGGAGCTGAAGTTCAACCTCCAAGCATTTTGAAACAGTGCTGTAAATCATTGGGAGATTGCGAGAAAAGTGACTGGCACCATTTTGTTATGCTTAGTTCACTCTGTTAACTGCATTGCAGTGCAATCTGTGTCTCAGTGCTATAGTCTGGCAAATTTTACTACAGTAATTGTCACTATTTTACAGGTACAGTATTTATTGAATACTAATTGAATACTGTGTAGTGCGAGTGTTAAACTAAACATAGCACTATTGCACCCCTAATATATGTTAGTTCAAACATGTTTTTAAGATTTTAAACACTGAAAAGAAAGCTAAAACTGCCTTGTTTCACTTTAAGGCGGTTTTCACTTTACAGCGGGGCTCCGGTCCCTAACCCGCTGTATGAGCGGGGTATACCTGTGTATATATATATATATATATATATATATATATATATATAGTCAGGTAGAAAACAGCACTCTCTGGACTTAAGTTTTAAACAAATAGTTTAATTAGTAACGTTTCGGGGAATGCTCCCCTTCATCAGACCAACAACATACAAGTGAATCAAACATTTATGTACACATAGACCCCTCCCCCTAGTGCAAAAACCGCCAAAAACTGGTTGTCATGGCAACCAAACCCACAGTGCAAAGTAAATACAAATAATACAGCATATAATCCAGCAAGCAATAAATAAAGCAGTCAATAACGCAATAATCACACCTGTGAACCCACAGATGCATGATCCTGGTAAATGGGCAGATATACACTGGGATATAAAATGTGAACTAGAGGATACAGACATATGCCAAATGATGCAGTACAGAGTATGAGGAGGAATCCTAGATAACAAACCAGCATCGAGCTGTATAAATTCTTCCTATTCAATACAATTTATAGAACAGTAACACCTTCATTTAGAGCATAATGGCATATCTGTATTAGCCATCTGTAACTAGATCCGTTCTACATTACACATAATACATTCGCAGTGACACTTAATGACTACCACTGATAAGGCATAAGTAACCCTACTTTAGGGATCAGACATTAACCTCAGTCCTAATGCAATGTGTTAATAGTAAAGAGAAAGCATTGACCGTAGTATCAGATCGTAACCCAGAGGGATCATTCCGTGTAGCCGTGTCAGATGCAGGCCCATGTTAGTGCTTACAGTCTGCACCGCGCATCGCACAGCTAAGTAGTGCGCATGCGTATCGCCCAGGGGCGATCCGCCCCCAATGCTCCCCAGAAGCGTTACCATAGGCTCAATGTGACAAGCCCCTACTTAAGTGCATGTAAACAAATAACACATTTATACTCGCTGTCCAGCTATTGGGCAGAGTAAAATACTAAACTAAACTAAAATAAGTCATTATGACTCGGCGTCCGTGAATAAAAATATTCAAATGGGGTATAGGCAAGGGTATACTACGTGTGAGATGTCAGTGACAGGCAACCCAGCCCGCAGTCCACTAGACATAAGACATCTAATCAAAACGGCAGCTTTCAACCCACAGAATACTTAGTGACTCGGCCCGTATAGTGCAGGAGCCCCCATATAGGATGGGTGTAGCTTGATTATAGTAACTATGGTCATAACTCTCAGTACTTGGATCTACATATTAATTGGCCATAATGGGACAAAGCCCACCATGACGTCATAATATGTCTGGGAGTCACAAGCTAGCGCACACCTTTACACAGAAACTGGGTAGCAGATACCAATAGGTTAGGGCAAATCCCGCCTAGAGCATACGGGAGGGAAACTTAGGTTATCTATCATGTGAGGCAATATTATAATGCACAAATACAATACCCAACCTAATCGGGGTATTAACATACTTCCAGGACAAATCAGCATAATAAAACGTATCACATAAAAAGCATAGTGTGTTAACCCACCGGGGACAGTGGTTAGAAAACCAGAGAAGGATGCATATAAGCGGCCTGACCAATCTAAGTCAATATTAAGTGACAAATCCCTGATGGCAGCATGGGGTGTGCTCAGACAAACACTCATAAAGAATGTTTTGGTAACCAGGGGAACGACACATACCTATGAAGAAGATAGGTGTGCTACGTGCAGCCACATCTACTTTACAAGGTGGAAAACACACAGCATCAATACACATGTAGCAGACAAAAATTAACCAAACACACAGTAATAAAGAATACAAATAAGAATGAACAATCAAAAATCATAGAAAACAGTGCCAGTCTATTTCCATATTCAAACCTCTGGGATGTATGGTGTCCAGTTTAAAGATCCACTCCGCTTCTTTTTGTAGGAGACGTGTGTCCCTATCCCCGCCCCTCGGGAGTGGGGGTACGTGGTCAATAAGCTTAAATCTAAGGTCTGCAACAGAGTGACCCTTTTCCATGAAATGTCTGGCCACTGGCTGGTCACTCTTGCCTTTTTCAATTGCTGTCCGAATAGCGCTCCTGTGATTGGCCATCCTTTTCTTGATGTCGTCTGAGGTTTTACCAATGTAAAAAAGGCCACAGCTGCAATTCAACATATATACCACAAACTTCGTGGTGCACGTAAGATAGTGCTTGATCCTATAGCTTGTATTGTTGTGTGGATGTCTGAACTGCTTACATTGCAACATAGAGTTGCACGTCACGCAACTAGGGCATTTGTAGGAACCTTTTTTGGTGATTGGTGTCACTTTATTGTAGCTGTCAGTAGGGTCTGTATTCATCAGAATATCTTTTAGGTTCCTTCCCCTTTTGTACCCAATCCTGGGTGGTCCATAGTGCTGGTAAGGTAGTGATGGGTCTGTCTGGATGATGTCCCACTTCTCTTTTAGCGTAACCCCCAGTGTCCTTGTGTTGGGGGTGTAGGCTGTGACGAAATTCATTCTCTTCTGGTGATCACTCTTAGTAACCTCCAAATCCACCTGGGACCTTGCTTCTTTTACAATGTTGCATTTGTATCCTCTGTTGTAGAATCTTGCTTCCATTTCATTTAATTGTAACTCCTTTTTCTCATCAGATGTATTATTGCGACAAACTCTCAGCATTTGTGCCCTGGGGATCGCCTTTATGAGTGATCTGGGATGGTAGCTGGAAGCGTGTAGCAATGTATTTCTGTCAGTAGACTTTTTAAATAGGGTAGTTCCAAGTTTGTTGTCAACCTTATAGATTCTCAGATCAAGGAAATCAACTTCGTTGTAGCTGGAAACCTCTTTAAGTTGAACCTGTCCCCCTCTTTCATTCAGGGATAAGACCCATTCACCAAAGGACTCGATTGTTCCTCGCCAGATGATCACGATATCATCAATGTACCGCTTGTAAAAATATACCTGTTGGTTGTCATACACCTTGAATATATTCTCTTCAACATACTCCATAAAGAGATTTGCAAATGCAGGTGCCATATTCGAGCCCATGGCTGTTCCCATGAGCTGCAAATAGAATCTTCTCTCAAACTTAAAGTAGTTCAATTTTAGGCATAAGGATAAGAGTTCAACAATAAAACCTGTTGGTGGTCCCACATAGGGGCACCTCTCAAGGCAGTTGGTGATTATCTCCATCCCCATTTCATGCGGTATAATGGTGTACAAGCTTGTGACGTCAAGACTAGCAAGCACATCACCTGGTTGTATATCAGTCAGTTTGGTAAGATACGTGATAAGAGCCGAGGAGTCCCGTAGGTAGGATCGCATATTAACAACTAGAGGTTGTAGCAAAGAATCAACAAATTTAGCCAAGGGCTGTAATAATGACCCCTGTGCTGAAACTATGGGGCGTCCAGGTGGGTTTACCAACTGCTTGTGTATCTTTGGTAATGTATACAGTATTGGTCTCACCGGGTTGACAGTTGTCAGCCAGTCTTTAGTAGTTGAGTCTATCCAATTCATTCGAGCTGCATGCTCAATAACAGAATCAATCTGTGTTTTATAAGAAATGGTCGGATCACAGGGTAGAGCCCTATAGGTAGAATTATCCGCCAATTGTCTGTCTATTTCAGCTTTGTAATCCTGGTAGTCCTGCAGGACAACCGCACCACCCTTATCCGCTGGGCGTATGACTATTGTAGAGTCATTCCTAAGGGATTGTACAGCTTCCCAATCACTTGTTGTCATGTTGTTTCTAGTCAGGTCATGTTCCCCCTGTCTTATTCTTTGTTGTACCATGCGAGTAAAAGTTTTAATACTTGGGTTAGTTGTGGGGGGTTCAAATGTGCTGGGTTTTTTTGAAAGGGTGTCTGTTGTCTTCCATCACCTTTCCCTGGAAAAAATCTCCCAATTTTAGTTGTCTCTGGAAACGCATAGAGTCGATATATGTGGCAAAATCGTCAGGTTTGGTTGTCGGTACAAAGGAGAGGCCCTTCATGAGTACTCGCCTTTCATTCTCAGTCAGAACATGTTGGCTAAGGTTGACCGTCACATCCTCCTCCTTCTGCGAGGTAGCGGGGGTCTTCTTCCAAAATCCGCCCCTGCGTGTGTGCGGTCTTCGCCCCTTCCCCTGGAGCGGGTGGTAATGCCTAAAAAAGGCTGTGTATTGTGCTGATTCTCTGTCTCCTGTAGCCGGTCATTCGAATAATCAGTGTCTGATCCAGAGCTGGAATCCACAGTATTCAGTTGCCGGTGTGCATACGTTCTGAACCTCCTTGGTCTTCTTGGTTGATATTGGGCTCTTTCAGTAGGCCCAAGTGTCCACCGGTACACTTTTTTGTCTTTATAATCCTCCATAACATATCCAAGCTTCTTATTTTTAAAGGCAATTAAGGCATTGTTGTATTCACGTAATTGGGTATTAATTTTCTCCATCCAATTATCTGACTTGTCCTGTGTTAAGATATGCCCTTTCACTTCCTCCAGATTGCTGATATCCTCTTTTGCTTTCTGCATCTGAGTTCTGACTTCCTCAACCACTAGCAGGATAAGGTCCAAGGAACATTTGTTCAATATTGCCACCCATTTCCTGCAAAAGTCAGAATTTTGTCTGCCTATGGTGGGCACATTGTTGATTCTAAAACCCCTAGGTATCAGTCTTTTTCTGTGATATTCTGAGAGGTAGATACCATGTAGTTTAAGATCTACCTCTCTTTTCTTTAATTTGATCAGTTGGTTGTACACGGTCACTGCATTCTCAGCTGGATCTTCAGGTAGAATGGTGTCAAACAGTATCCTTGCTGCATCCAAGTCACTCATGGATAGTGTCTCAGCACCCTCCACATCTGCTGGGATTGTTGCTGTGGCCTGCGTGGGTTCAATGTGCTCCATTGTTGCTTTCGTGGTGACCCAGTAATCCCCAGTGAATGTCCACACCGTGGTGATGATATGAATTTAGAACACAAGTCCGGTAATACAACAGAGTGAGGGATCTGATGTTGAACTCGCTGGTGGGTGCATCAGAGTGGTTAATAGGCAAAATGAGTCAGTTGCACTCTCACAAACAGTTTCCCAAGGGCCAGGGTGCTAGAATAGGTGAAATGTAGTCAGGTAGAAAACAGCACTCTCTGGACTTAAGTTTTAAACAAATAGTTTAATTAGTAACGTTTCGGGGAATGCTCCCCTTCATCAGACCAACAACATACAAGTGAATCAAACATTTATGTACACATAGACCCCTCCCCCTAGTGCAAAAACCGCCAAAAACTGGTTGTCATGGCAACCAAACCCACAGTGCAAAGTAAATACAAATAATACAGCATATAATCCAGCAAGCAATAAATAAAGCAGTCAATAACGCAATAATCACACCTGTGAACCCACAGATGCATGATCCTGGTAAATGGGCAGATATACACTGGGATATAAAATGTGAACTAGAGGATACAGACATATGCCAAATGATGCAGTACAGAGTATGAGGAGGAATCCTAGATAACAAACCAGCATCGAGCTGTATAAATTCTTCCTATTCAATACAATTTATAGAACAGTAACACCTTCATTTAGAGCATAATGGCATATCTGTATTAGCCATCTGTAACTAGATCCGTTCTACATTACACATAATACATTCGCAGTGACACTTAATGACTACCACTGATAAGGCATAAGTAACCCTACTTTAGGGATCAGACATTAACCTCAGTCCTAATGCAATGTGTTAATAGTAAAGAGAAAGCATTGACCGTAGTATCAGAGCGTAACCCAGAGGGATCATTCCGTGTAGCCGTGTCAGATGCAGGCCCATGTTAGTGCTTACAGTCTGCACCGCGCATCGCACAGCTAAGTAGTGCGCATGCGTATCTCCCAGGGGCGATCCGCCCCCAATGCTCCCCAGAAGCGTTACCATAGGCTCAATGTGACAAGCCCCTACTTAAGTGCATGTAAACAAATAACACATTTATACTCGCTGTCCAGCTATTGGGCAGAGTAAAATACTAAACTAAACTAAAATAAGTCATTATGACTCGGCGTCCGTGAATAAAAATATTCAAATGGGGTATAGGCAAGGGTATACTACGTGTGAGATGTCAGTGACAGGCAACCCAGCCCGCAGTCCACTAGACATAAGACATCTAATCAAAACGGCAGCTTTCAACCCACAGAATACTTAGTGACTCGGCCCGTATAGTGCAGGAGCCCCCATATAGGATGGGTGTAGCTTGATTATAGTAACTATGGTCATAACTCTCAGTACTTGGATCTACATATTAATTGGCCATAATGGGACAAAGCCCACCATGACGTCATAATATGTCTGGGAGTCACAAGCTAGCGCACACCTTTACACAGAAACTGGGTAGCAGATACCAATAGGTTAGGGCAAATCCCGCCTAGAGCATACGGGAGGGAAACTTAGGTTATCTATCATGTGAGGCAATATTATAATGCACAAATACAATACCCAACCTAATCGGGGTATTAACATACTTCCAGGACAAATCAGCATAATAAAACGTATCACATAAAAAGCATAGTGTGTTAACCCACCGGGGACAGTGGTTAGAAAACCAGAGAAGGATGCATATAAGCGGCCTGACCAATCTAAGTCAATATTAAGTGACAAATCCCTGATGGCAGCATGGGGTGTGCTCAGACAAACACTCATAAAGAATGTTTTGGTAACCAGGGGAACGACACATACCTATGAAGAAGATAGGTGTGCTACGTGCAGCCACATCTACTTTACAAGGTGGAAAACACACAGCATCAATACACATGTAGCAGACAAAAATTAACCAAACACACAGTAATAAAGAATACAAATAAGAATGAACAATCAAAAATCATAGAAAACAGTGCCAGTCTATTTCCATATTCAAACCTCTGGGATGTATGGTGTCCAGTTTAAAGATCCACTCCGCTTCTTTTTGTAGGAGACGTGTGTCCCTATCCCCGCCCCTCGGGAGTGGGGGTACGTGGTCAATAAGCTTAAATCTAAGGTCTGCAACAGAGTGACCCTTTTCCATGAAATGTCTGGCCACTGGCTGGTCACTCTTGCCTTTTTCAATTGCTGTCCGAATAGCGCTCCTGTGATTGGCCATCCTTTTCTTGATGTCGTCTGAGGTTTTACCAATGTAAAAAAGGCCACAGCTGCAATTCAACATATATACCACAAACTTCGTGGTGCACGTAAGATAGTGCTTGATCCTATAGCTTGTATTGTTGTGTGGATGTCTGAACTGCTTACATTGCAACATAGAGTTGCACGTCACGCAACTAGGGCATTTGTAGGAACCTTTTTTGGTGATTGGTGTCACTTTATTGTAGCTGTCAGTAGGGTCTGTATTCATCAGAATATCTTTTAGGTTCCTTCCCCTTTTGTACCCAATCCTGGGTGGTCCATAGTGCTGGTAAGGTAGTGATGGGTCTGTCTGGATGATGTCCCACTTCTCTTTTAGCGTAACCCCCAGTGTCCTTGTGTTGGGGGTGTAGGCTGTGACGAAATTCATTCTCTTCTGGTGATCACTCTTAGTAACCTCCAAATCCACCTGGGACCTTGCTTCTTTTACAATGTTGCATTTGTATCCTCTGTTGTAGAATCTTGCTTCCATTTCATTTAATTGTAACTCCTTTTTCTCATCAGATGTATTATTGCGACAAACTCTCAGCATTTGTGCCCTGGGGATCGCCTTTATGAGTGATCTGGGATGGTAGCTGGAAGCGTGTAGCAATGTATTTCTGTCAGTAGACTTTTTAAATAGGGTAGTTCCAAGTTTGTTGTCAACCTTATAGATTCTCAGATCAAGGAAATCAACTTCGTTGTAGCTGGAAACCTCTTTAAGTTGAACCTGTCCCCCTCTTTCATTCAGGGATAAGACCCATTCACCAAAGGACTCGATTGTTCCTCGCCAGATGATCACGATATCATCAATGTACCGCTTGTAAAAATATACCTGTTGGTTGTCATACACCTTGAATATATTCTCTTCAACATACTCCATAAAGAGATTTGCAAATGCAGGTGCCATATTCGAGCCCATGGCTGTTCCCATGAGCTGCAAATAGAATCATCCACACAACAATACAAGCTATAGGATCAAGCACTATCTTACGTGCACCACGAAGTTTGTGGTATATATGTTGAATTGCAGCTGTGGCCTTTTTTACATTGGTAAAACCTCAGACGACATCAAGAAAAGGATGGCCAATCACAGGAGCGCTATTCGGACAGCAATTGAAAAAGGCAAGAGTGACCAGCCAGTGGCCAGACATTTCATGGAAAAGGGTCACTCTGTTGCAGACCTTAGATTTAAGCTTATTGACCACGTACCCCCACTCCCGAGGGGCGGGGATAGGGACACACGTCTCCTACAAAAAGAAGCGGAGTGGATCTTTAAACTGGACACCATACATCCCAGAGGTTTGAATATGGAAATAGACTGGCACTGTTTTCTATGATTTTTGATTGTTCATTCTTATTTGTATTCTTTATTACTGTGTGTTTGGTTAATTTTTGTCTGCTACATGTGTATTGATGCTGTGTGTTTTCCACCTTGTAAAGTAGATGTGGCTGCACGTAGCACACCTATCTTCTTCATAGGTATGTGTCGTTCCCCTGGTTACCAAAACATTCTTTATGAGTGTTTGTCTGAGCACACCCCATGCTGCCATCAGGGATTTGTCACTTAATATTGACTTAGATTGGTCAGGCCGCTTATATGCATCCTTCTCTGGTTTTCTAACCACTGTCCCCGGTGGGTTAACACACTATGCTTTTTATGTGATACGTTTTATTATGCTGATTTGTCCTGGAAGTATGTTAATACCCCGATTAGGTTGGGTATTGTATTTGTGCATTATAATATTGCCTCACATGATAGATAACCTAAGTTTCCCTCCCGTATGCTCTAGGCGGGATTTGCCCTAACCTATTGGTATCTGCTACCCAGTTTCTGTGTAAAGGTGTGCGCTAGCTTGTGACTCCCAGACATATTATGACGTCATGGTGGGCTTTGTCCCATTATGGCCAATTAATATGTAGATCCAAGTACTGAGAGTTATGACCATAGTTACTATAATCAAGCTACACCCATCCTATATGGGGGCTCCTGCACTATACGGGCCGAGTCACTAAGTATTCTGTGGGTTGAAAGCTGCCGTTTTGATTAGATGTCTTATGTCTAGTGGACTGCGGGCTGGGTTGCCTGTCACTGACATCTCACACGTAGTATACCCTTGCCTATACCCCATTTGAATATTTTTATTCACGGACGCCGAGTCATAATGACTTATTTTAGTTTAGTTTAGTATTTTACTCTGCCCAATAGCTGGACAGCGAGTATAAATGTGTTATTTGTTTACATGCACTTAAGTAGGGGCTTGTCACATTGAGCCTATGGTAACGCTTCTGGGGAGCATTGGGGGCGGATCGCCCCTGGGCGATACGCATGCGCACTACTTAGCTGTGCGATGCGCGGTGCAGACTGTAAGCACTAACATGGGCCTGCATCTGACACGGCTACACGGAATGATCCCTCTGGGTTACGCTCTGATACTACGGTCAATGCTTTCTCTTTACTATTAACACATTGCATTAGGACTGAGGTTAATGTCTGATCCCTAAAGTAGGGTTACTTATGCCTTATCAGTGGTAGTCATTAAGTGTCACTGCGAATGTATTATGTGTAATGTAGAACGGATCTAGTTACAGATGGCTAATACAGATATGCCATTATGCTCTAAATGAAGGTGTTACTGTTCTATAAATTGTATTGAATAGGAAGAATTTATACAGCTCGATGCTGGTTTGTTATCTAGGATTCCTCCTCATACTCTGTACTGCATCATTTGGCATATGTCTGTATCCTCTAGTTCACATTTTATATCCCAGTGTATATCTGCCCATTTACCAGGATCATGCATCTGTGGGTTCACAGGTGTGATTATTGCGTTATTGACTGCTTTATTTATTGCTTGCTGGATTATATGCTGTATTATTTGTATTTACTTTGCACTGTGGGTTTGGTTGCCATGACAACCAGTTTTTGGCGGTTTTTGCACTAGGGGGAGGGGTCTATGTGTACATAAATGTTTGATTCACTTGTATGTTGTTGGTCTGATGAAGGGGAGCATTCCCCGAAACGTTACTAATTAAACTATTTGTTTAAAACTTAAGTCCAGAGAGTGCTGTTTTCTACCTGACTACATTTCACCTATTCTAGCACCCTGGCCCTTGGGAAACTGTTTGTGAGAGTGCAACTGACTCATTTTGCCTATTAACCACTCTGATGCACCCACCAGCGAGTTCAACATCAGATCCCTCACTCTGTTGTATTACCGGACTTGTGTTCTAAATTCATATCATCACCACGGTGTGGACATTCACTGGGGATTACTGGGTCACCACGAAAGCAACAATGGAGCACATTGAACCCACGCAGGCCACAGCAACAATCCCAGCAGATGTGGAGGGTGCTGAGACACTATCCATGAGTGACTTGGATGCAGCAAGGATACTGTTTGACACCATTCTACCTGAAGATCCAGCTGAGAATGCAGTGACCGTGTACAACCAACTGATCAAATTAAAGAAAAGAGAGGTAGATCTTAAACTACATGGTATCTACCTCTCAGAATATCACAGAAAAAGACTGATACCTAGGGGTTTTAGAATCAACAATGTGCCCACCATAGGCAGACAAAATTCTGACTTTTGCAGGAAATGGGTGGCAATATTGAACAAATGTTCCTTGGACCTTATCCTGCTAGTGGTTGAGGAAGTCAGAACTCAGATGCAGAAAGCAAAAGAGGATATCAGCAATCTGGAGGAAGTGAAAGGGCATATCTTAACACAGGACAAGTCAGATAATTGGATGGAGAAAATTAATACCCAATTACGTGAATACAACAATGCCTTAATTGCCTTTAAAAATAAGAAGCTTGGATATGTTATGGAGGATTATAAAGACAAAAAAGTGTACCGGTGGACACTTGGGCCTACTGAAAGAGCCCAATATCAACCAAGAAGACCAAGGAGGTTCAGAACGTATGCACACCGGCAACTGAATACTGTGGATTCCAGCTCTGGATCAGACACTGATTATTCGAATGACCGGCTACAGGAGACAGAGAATCAGCACAATACACAGCCTTTTTTAGGCATTACCACCCGCTCCAGGGGAAGGGGCGAAGACCGCACACACGCAGGGGCGGATTTTGGAAGAAGACCCCCGCTACCTCGCAGAAGGAGGAGGATGTGACGGTCAACCTTAGCCAACATGTTCTGACTGAGAATGAAAGGCGAGTACTCATGAAGGGCCTCTCCTTTGTACCGACAACCAAACCTGACGATTTTGCCACATATATCGACTCTATGCGTTTCCAGAGACAACTAAAATTGGGAGATTTTTTCCAGGGAAAGGTGATGGAAGACAACAGACACCCTTTCAAAAAACCCAGCACATTTGAACCCCCCACAACTAACCCAAGTATTAAAACTTTTACTCGCATGGTACAACAAAGAATAAGACAGGGGGAACATGACCTGACTAGAAACAACATGACAACAAGTGATTGGGAAGCTGTACAATCCCTTAGGAATGACTCTACAATAGTCATACGCCCAGCGGATAAGGGTGGTGCGGTTGTCCTGCAGGACTACCAGGATTACAAAGCTGAAATAGACAGACAATTGGCGGATAATTCTACCTATAGGGCTCTACCCTGTGATCCGACCATTTCTTATAAAACACAGATTGATTCTGTTATTGAGCATGCAGCTCGAATGAATTGGATAGACTCAACTACTAAAGACTGGCTGACAACTGTCAACCCGGTGAGACCAATACTGTATACATTACCAAAGATACACAAGCAGTTGGTAAACCCACCTGGACGCCCCATAGTTTCAGCACGGGGGTCATTATTACAGCCCTTGGCTAAATTTGTTGATTCTTTGCTACAACCTCTAGTTGTTAATATGCGATCCTACCTACGGGACTCCTCGGCTCTTATCACGTATCTTACCAAACTGACTGATATACAACCAGGTGATGTGCTTGCTAGTCTTGACGTCACAAGCTTGTACACCATTATACCGCATGAAATGGGGATGGAGATAATCACCAACTGCCTTGAGAGGTGCCCCTATGTGGGACCACCAACAGGTTTTATTGTTGAACTCTTATCCTTATGCCTAAAATTGAACTACTTTAAGTTTGAGAGAAGATTCTATTTGCAGCTCATGGGAACAGCCATGGGCTCGAATATGGCACCTGCATTTGCAAATCTCTTTATGGAGTATGTTGAAGAGAATATATTCAAGGTGTATGACAACCAACAGGTATATTTTTACAAGCGGTACATTGATGATATCGTGATCATCTGGCGAGGAACAATCGAGTCCTTTGGTGAATGGGTCTTATCCCTGAATGAAAGAGGGGGACAGGTTCAACTTAAAGAGGTTTCCAGCTACAACGAAGTTGATTTCCTTGATCTGAGAATCTATAAGGTTGACAACAAACTTGGAACTACCCTATTTAAAAAGTCTACTGACAGAAATACATTGCTACACGCTTCCAGCTACCATCCCAGATCACTCATAAAGGCGATCCCCAGGGCACAAATGCTGAGAGTTTGTCGCAATAATACATCTGATGAGAAAAAGGAGTTACAATTAAAAGAAATGGAAGCAAGATTCTACAACAGAGGATACAAATGCAACATTGTAAAAGAAGCAAGGTCCCAGGTGGATTTGGAGGTTACTAAGAGTGATCACCAGAAGAGAATGAATTTCGTCACAGCCTACACCCCCAACACAAGGACACTGGGGGTTACGCTAAAAGAGAAGTGGGACATCATCCAGACAGACCCATCACTACCTTACCAGCACTATGGACCACCCAGGATTGGGTACAAAAGGGGAAGGAACCTAAAAGATATTCTGATGAATACAGACCCTACTGACAGCTACAATAAAGTGACACCAATCACCAAAAAAGGTTCCTACAAATGCCCTAGTTGCGTGACGTGCAACTCTATGTTGCAATGTAAGCAGTTCAGACATCCACACAACAATACAAGCTATAGGATCAAGCACTATCTTACGTGCACCACGAAGTTTGTGGTATATATGTTGAATTGCAGCTGTGGCCTTTTTTACATTGGTAAAACCTCAGACGACATCAAGAAAAGGATGGCCAATCACAGGAGCGCTATTCGGACAGCAATTGAAAAAGGCAAGAGTGACCAGCCAGTGGCCAGACATTTCATGGAAAAGGGTCACTCTGTTGCAGACCTTAGATTTAAGCTTATTGACCACGTACCCCCACTCCCGAGGGGCGGGGATAGGGACACACGTCTCCTACAAAAAGAAGCGGAGTGGATCTTTAAACTGGACACCATACATCCCAGAGGTTTGAATATGGAAATAGACTGGCACTGTTTTCTATGATTTTTGATTGTTCATTCTTATTTGTATTCTTTATTACTGTGTGTTTGGTTAATTTTTGTCTGCTACATGTGTATTGATGCTGTGTGTTTTCCACCTTGTAAAGTAGATGTGGCTGCACGTAGCACACCTATCTTCTTCATAGGTATGTGTCGTTCCCCTGGTTACCAAAACATTCTTTATGAGTGTTTGTCTGAGCACACCCCATGCTGCCATCAGGGATTTGTCACTTAATATTGACTTAGATTGGTCAGGCCGCTTATATGCATCCTTCTCTGGTTTTCTAACCACTGTCCCCGGTGGGTTAACACACTATGCTTTTTATGTGATACGTTTTATTATGCTGATTTGTCCTGGAAGTATGTTAATACCCCGATTAGGTTGGGTATTGTATTTGTGCATTATAATATTGCCTCACATGATAGATAACCTAAGTTTCCCTCCCGTATGCTCTAGGCGGGATTTGCCCTAACCTATTGGTATCTGCTACCCAGTTTCTGTGTAAAGGTGTGCGCTAGCTTGTGACTCCCAGACATATTATGACGTCATGGTGGGCTTTGTCCCATTATGGCCAATTAATATGTAGATCCAAGTACTGAGAGTTATGACCATAGTTACTATAATCAAGCTACACCCATCCTATATGGGGGCTCCTGCACTATACGGGCCGAGTCACTAAGTATTCTGTGGGTTGAAAGCTGCCGTTTTGATTAGATGTCTTATGTCTAGTGGACTGCGGGCTGGGTTGCCTGTCACTGACATCTCACACGTAGTATACCCTTGCCTATACCCCATTTGAATATTTTTATTCACGGACGCCGAGTCATAATGACTTATTTTAGTTTAGTTTAGTATTTTACTCTGCCCAATAGCTGGACAGCGAGTATAAATGTGTTATTTGTTTACATGCACTTAAGTAGGGGCTTGTCACATTGAGCCTATGGTAACGCTTCTGGGGAGCATTGGGGGCGGATCGCCCCTGGGCGATACGCATGCGCACTACTTAGCTGTGCGATGCGCGGTGCAGACTGTAAGCACTAACATGGGCCTGCATCTGACACGGCTACACGGAATGATCCCTCTGGGTTACGCTCTGATACTACGGTCAATACTTTCTCTTTACTATTAACACATTGCATTAGGACTGAGGTTAATGTCTGATCCCTAAAGTAGGGTTACTTATGCCTTATCAGTGGTAGTCATTAAGTGTCACTGCGAATGTATTATGTGTAATGTAGAACGGATCTAGTTACAGATGGCTAATACAGATATGCCATTATGCTCTAAATGAAGGTGTTACTGTTCTATAAATTGTATTGAATAGGAAGAATTTATACAGCTCGATGCTGGTTTGTTATCTAGGATTCCTCCTCATACTCTGTACTGCATCATTTGGCATATGTCTGTATCCTCTAGTTCACATTTTATATCCCAGTGTATATCTGCCCATTTACCAGGATCATGCATCTGTGGGTTCACAGGTGTGATTATTGCGTTATTGACTGCTTTATTTATTGCTTGCTGGATTATATGCTGTATTATTTGTATTTACTTTGCACTGTGGGTTTGGTTGCCATGACAACCAGTTTTTGGCGGTTTTTGCACTAGGGGGAGGGGTCTATGTGTACATAAATGTTTGATTCACTTGTATGTTGTTGGTCTGATGAAGGGGAGCATTCCCCGAAACGTTACTAATTAAACTATTTGTTTAAAACTTAAGTCCAGAGAGTGCTGTTTTCTACCTGACTACATTTCACCTATTCTAGCACCCTGGCCCTTGGGAAACTGTTTGTGAGAGTGCAACTGACTCATTTTGCCTATATATATATATATATATATATATATATATATATATATATATATATATATATATATATATATCTTTAACCATTAAAAAGTGTTGACAAAAAACCCTCATAATACATTGTGCAATCAAGGTAAACATAAATTACATGTGAAAATACTGTCTCAATATTTCATAAATTAAGAAGAATATTATATGTATCCCTATTTGAAATTATTACATTATAACATAGAATTGATTGATAACAAAATTATAGTCATTCATAAATGTGATCATGAGATAGATATATATATATATATATATATATATATATATATAAAATATATATATATATATATATATATATATCAAGTGATAAAGGGCCAGGGATAGGCCCGAAACATGTTTGGCACTCTTTTCCACCAGACCGCAGTATTTTTCTAATATTTTTTTTATGGCTTTTCTTGTTTTTGTTTTACTTTTTGCACAATAAATGTTACTTTTTTACAAAAAAAATAATTTTTTCCTCTCCTTCACTCCTGAGAGGTGCGGATGATACCTGCTTCCAGAAAGTCTGGTTTGGTGATAGAGGGAGTATATATTAGACCAAGTTTAAAGGGACACTGAACCCAATTTTTTTTCTTTTGTAATTCAGATAGAGCATGCAATTTTAAGCAACTTTCTAATTTGCTCCTATTATCAATTTTTCTTCATTCTCTTGCTATCTTTATTTGAAAAAGAAGGCATCTAAGGTTTTTTTGGTTTCAGTACTCTGGACAGCACTTTTTTATTGGTGGATGAATTTATCCACCAATCAGCAAGGACAACCCAGGTTGTTCACCAAAAATGGGCCGGCATCTAAACTTACATTTGTGCATTTCAAATAAAGATACCAAGAGAATGAAGAAAATTTGATGATAAGAGTAAATTATAAAATTGCTTAAAATTTCATGCTCAATCTGAATCACGAAAGAAAAAACTTGGGTACAGTGTCCCTTTAATCAATTTCCCTTCACCATTTTGCTAAGAAACTCCAGGGACATGATTGTGTTTTTAACTGTGAATACCTTAACAGCTGTTAGAGCCAATTAAACTCAGGTGTGGCTCGTAATTACTGCTCCTAGGGTTTAAAAGGGAAGCATTTCTTTAGCTAATTAGATTACAGCCAGGCAGGAGGCCTGATGTGTTTTGTGGTGAAAAGATTGTGTAGTAAATGTTTTGCTGGATTACTTTTTCTGATACAATTATGTAAAGGACATTTGTATTGCAGCAGACAGAGACTGTTTTAGAAGCTTGTGCAGAGAATAAACCTGTTCCTTTTACCTTACCTGTGAACACACTGTATGCTGCTCTTAAAGTCAAAGTGTTTGAAGAAAATAAAGTTTTGAAAACTGAAACAGGATTGTCCTCTTTTGTATTTAAACTCTAGAAGACAGTGGTTGCCAAAGATCTGTGTTACTATATACTGTGTGTATATATGTATGTATGTATATATATATATATATATATATATATATATATATACATATATATATATTTCTTTCATGTAAGTGGCAAGAGTCCATGAGCTAGTGACGTATGGGATATACATTCCTACCTGGAGGGGGCAAAGTTTCCCAAACCTCACAATGACTATAAATACACCTCCCACCTCACTCATACTTCAATTTTACAAACTTTACCTTCATTGGAGGATGGTGAAGCAAGTCGTGCTTGATTTCTTCTGTGAAAGGCGCTTCTAAGCATTTTGAAGGCCAGTTCCTCTCAAAGTACAGTGTTTGTTTGAGGGATGTGTATGGAGTATTTGCCTAATGAAGCAATGTTTTTGCTTATGGGAAATCTATTCTAAGGCTCTCTGTAAATTCGGTTGTGGGGATTCATCTGCCACCTCCCTTTACAGATCGACATTATACTTCTGTACCATTACCTCTGCTGATATGTTTCAGTACTGGTTTGGCTGTCTGCTATATGTGGATGGGTGTCTTCAGGTAAGTATATATCTTTTGTTAAGACATTCTCAGCTATGTTTGGCACTTTATATTTTTAAAGTTTTAAATATATATTGCATATATTTGCCATGAGTCAGGTCTATGTTTATTTCCCTTTGCAGTCTAACAGTTTCAGCATGGAAAATTATGTTTGGGAGAAATAAGTATTTTTTTTACTTACATGAGGTTCAAGCTAGTTGTAACTTTGGTCTGTTTTTTCAAATTTTTGCAGGCAAATTAGGCTCACAATGGCGCAAAATACTTCTATTTATTGCGTCATTTTTGGCGCCAATTTTTTTGCGAAGGTTGCGTTTGTTGTGACGTGAGTCATGTCATTTCTTGCGTCCTTGACGCAAATTTTTTTGGTGTGAAGTCGCGCCTGTTATAACGTGAATTGTCATTTCCTGTTAACCTTGGCTCCAAAAGTTTTTTTTCTCAGCATTTGCGTCATCTTTGTTGGCGTCATTTTTGGCGCCAAAAATTTAGTAAGTCTCTCCCTCTTTTGCTCTGTGTGTGTATGTTGTAAATTGGCTGATCTTCCTTCTTCAGCTCAAGTATGTGGCACTTGTTATGAGAAATTGTTTCATGCTGATAAAGTTTCTATAAGTACAAATACATCTACTGTTAAACCTTCACAGTCTAATGTACATGATATTCCTGTAAATATAAAAGATTATATTGCTGCAGTCATAGAGAAGGCTATGACTGCTATTTCGCCTTCAAATAAACATAAAAGGTCTCTTCCTACTTCTCATAATTCTGATGAAGTTTGTATTGACCACCAGCATACTGAAGTATTGTCTGCTGATGAGGACTTCTCTGGCTCAGAAGATCCTACTTCAGACTCTGAAATTGATAAATCTTCCTTTCTTTTTAAGATGGTATATATCCGTTCTTTTTTAAAGGATGTATTGTTTACTTTGGGTATTGAGGAATCTAGTCCTCTTCATATCAAGAATAGCAAACGTTTGAATTCTGTTTTTAAAACGTCTTAGGTTACTACCAAAGTTTTTTCAATTCCAGATGCTATCTCTAATATTATTACTAAGGAATGGTCTAAGCCTGGTACTTCTTTTAATCCTTCTTCTAAGTTTAAAAAATGGTATCCTTTACCTGTGTCTAATTTAGAGCTTCGGGAGAAAGTCCCTAAAGTTGATGGCACTATTTCTTCTCTTGCCAAGCATACTAATATTCCTATGGAAGATAGTATTTCTTTTAAAAAGATCCCTTAGATAGGAAGATTGAATCTTATCGTAGGAAGGCATATTTACATACTGGCTATATTCTTAGACCTGCTATTTCTATAGCTGATGTTGCTGCTGCTTCAACTTTTTGGTTGGACAATTTAGCAGAGCAGCTATTGGATCCTAATTTGTCTAACCTTGTTGTTTTACTTCAACATGCTAATCATTTCATTTGTGATGCTATATTTGATATTATTAAGATTGATATTAAATCTATGTCTTTAGCTAATCTATATAGAAGAGCTTTATGGCTTAAATTATCTATTTATTTCTCAATTAGATTCTATTATCTCCACTATCACTGGGGGTAAGGGAGTTTTTCTGCCCCAAGATAAGAAATCTAGGGGTAAATCTAAAGCTCCCAATCATTTTCGTTCCTTTCGTCAGTCTAAGGAACAAAAAAACACTCCTTCCCTCTGGTTCCAATTGGAGACCATCCACAAATTGGAATACGTCCAAGCCTTATAAGTAAACAAATACAGCCTCTAAGACTGCATGAAGGTGCGGCCCTCAATCCAGTTCAACTGGTGGGGAGCAGACTAAAATTATTTCAAGAAATATGGGCATATTCTGTCCAAAATCAGTGGATTCAGGATATTGTTTCTCAGGGGTATTGAATAGGTTTCAGAATAAGACCTCCCATGGGAAGATTCTTTCTTTCCCATGTTCCTACAAACCCTGTGAAGGCTCATGCATTTCTGAAGTGTGTTTCAGACCTATAGCTTTCAGGGGTGTTTGTTCCAGTTCCTCTACAGGAACAGGGTTTGGATTTTTATTCAAATCTGTTCATTGTCCCAAAGAAGGAGGTTTCTTTCATACCAATTCTGGATCTGAAAACTTTAAATCATTTAGTAAGAGTCCCAACTTTCAAGATGGTGACTATAAGGACTATTCTGCCTTTTGTTCAGCAAGGTAATTTCAAGTTCACAATAGACTTACAGGATGCTTATCTTCATATTCTGATTCACCCAGACCACTATCGGTTTCTGAGATTCTCTTTTCTAGACAAGCATTACCAATTTGTTGCTCTCCCATTTGGTCTAGCGACAGCTCTAAAAATCTTTTCAAAGGTTCTCGTGCCCTTCTATCTGTAATCAGAAAGCAGGGTATTCCGGTGTTTCCTTATTTGGACGATATCTTGGTACTAGCTCAATCTTTTCATTTAGCAGAATCTCAGACAAAACAACTTGTGTCGTTTCTTCAAAGACATGGTTGGAGGATCAATTTACAAAAGAGTTTCTTGATTCCTCAGACAAAGGTCACCTTTTTAGGTTTCCAGATAGATTCAGTGTCCATGACTCTTTCTTTGTCAGAAAAGAGACAAATGAAGTTAGCGTTAGCTTGTCTAAACCTTCAGTCTCTTCATTCCCTTCAGTTGCTATGTGCATGGAAGTTTTAGGTCTCATGATTGCAGCATCGGACGCGATCCCCTTTGCTCGTTTTCATATGAGACCTCTTCAGATTTGCATGTTGCACCAATGGTGCAGGGATTATACTCTGATATCACAGTTGATATACTTAAGTCCCAACATTCGACAATCTCTGTCTTGGTGGTTAAACCTTATTGTTCAAGGGGCCTCCTTTGTTCGTCCTTCCTAGACTGTGATCACAACAGATGCAAGTCTTACAGGTTAGGGAGCTGTCTGGTGGTCTCTAACAGCACAAGGGGTTTGGGAACCTCAGGAGGCGAGGTTACCAATCAATATTTTAGAACTCTGTGCTATTTTCAGAGCTCTTCAGGCTTGGCCTCTATTGAAGAGAGAACTTTATATTCAATTCCAGACAGACAATATCACTACAGTGGCATATGTCAATCATCAAGGGGGGACTCAGTCCTTCAGCAATGAACAAAGTATCTCTGATACTTTCTTGGGCGGAATCCAACTCTTGTCAAATTTCTGCAATTCATATCCCAGGAGTAGACAATTGCGGAGCGGATTATCTCAGTCGTCAGACTTTACATCCGGGAGAGTGGTCTCTCCATCCAGATGTGTTTTTACAATTGGTACAGATGTGGGGTCCCCCAGAAATAGATTTTATGGCCTCGCGTCTGAACAATAAGCTTCCAAGATATATTTCCAGGTCCAAGGATCCTCATGCGGGGATGGTAGATGCTCTAGCAGTTCCTTGGTTTTACCAACCTGCTTACATTTTTCCGCCTCTGGTTCTTCCAAAGGTGATCTCCAAGATCATAATGGAGCAATCTTGTGTTTCTGATATCTCCAGCTTGGCCTCTCAGGTTTTTGTATGCGGACCTTGTCAAGATGTCCAGTTGCCAACCTTGGCCACTTCCCTTAAGTACAGCATAAACAAACAACATACAGTATCAAAAAGGCCAGCTCAAAACACTAGTGTTCCCTATAAGCAGGGTAGCGGTACCAAACGATATCCAAAGTGTTATACAACAGCGTGAGTGAGTATAGGAGAGAGATGTCCCTTTTCACAGCAAGCAATATAAAGCTCCGTATACAGGAAAAAGAACAACAAGTGTCTTACCAACCGACCAGTGTTAACTTCACCTTTTCTTGGTCACAGGGTGGCTCTGTTACATTCCTGTCGTTCCGGTTTTCTGTCTCTGCTGAGCTCTCTCTTGCGTCTGTGCTCACTCCATGCTGCTTCCTGCTTCGTTCCTTTCGTCACAAACCTTGTGACCTCATGTGTACCAATCAGCTCTTGGCTCAATTGTGGATCAGCGGAAGGTGCCAGGTATAGAAGGGGGGAATCCAAAAACAATATCGGCATATCTTCTGTATAAAAATGTCCAAAGTTTATTGCATCTTCTTTAAAATGGCAAAAGTCATGCTTGGCATGTTTCGGCGCTTAGGCCTTAATCATAAGCATGACTTAATAAAAACATCAAACAGTATTTAAAAGCACTACCGAGTGACAATTGGAAAAAACTGAGTCACATGTTACAATGCAAATTGATCAGACATTTTAAGGTGGGCAAGTTGAGTTATACTTACTGTAAAATAAAGCTTTCAAAAGACATACTGATATCCTGTCTCAAAGGGTCTCTTGGTTACAAGGCTCTAATTTATAAAGATGACCATACAAATATTAAGCATAGGCTGAAATATTTGTTCACTTCTAATAACAGGGTAATATGTATTTCTTAAAATATAACATAATCTAGCAATAATTATACAGTCATTAGTGCAACCATCTAATATATTTATTGTATTTATTGAATATCTCAGTAGAAGAGTAGCAAACTGTTATATTAAAGTAAGAGAATATACCCATAAATTGAGTTAACCCTTAGTGTAATATCCAGGATAAATAAAAGCCTCCTGACGACGGTTATAAATTCCTGAGAGAAAAGGAAATACCTAAATTAAAGCTCATCAAGCTCTATAATGATTAATACATTATACTATTAATCTTAAGAAAAGCACTAATGTACTACTCTAAATTTCCATGATTAAATAGCAAGGGTAATAAAAAGGTTATTTATATATATTTACATACTCTAGATAATATGGTAATATATTATTGATCTCTCTAATAACAGTAGATAATCGGGGGATTAGTTGGTCATCTCAAGTAGCTCCCAGTTTTTAATGCTATCATGGCAGCCGCCAAGACACGCCCCCTTGGTTGAAACTTTTGATTCACAAAGCTTATTTGGAGGCGGGGCAATCTCTGCCTCAGAGAATTACAGCTCATTCTACTAGATCAGTTGCCACTTCTTGTGCTTTTAAGAATGAAGCTTCAGTTGATCAAATTTGCAAAGCAGCAACTTGATCTTCTTTGCATACTTTTACTAAATTTGACCATTTTGATGTGTTTGCTTCTTCGGATGCAGCCTTTGGTAGAAAGGTTCTTCAGGCAGTTGTCTCAGTTTGAGTCTAATGCCTTTCTTTTTAGTTTTTCTGACATTTTTAAGAAAACTTAATTATTTTTTGGGATTTAATTTCTCAGTGGAATTTAGCTGTTTTTATTTTATCCCTCCCTCTCCAGTGACTCGTGGACTTCCACATCTTGGGTATTATATCCCATACGTCACTAGCTCATGGACTCTTGCCACTTACATAAAAGAAAACATAATTATGCAATTCTTTTCTATTTTATTGTCCTTTAGGGAGCAAACATATCTACTACTTTGAAGAATTAGGGTGACCATTATAGATGAAATATTTTGTTCTGGTATTCATAAAAAATACTGTTTAAAAGTTTAACCCCTTAACGACCAGCACCGTACCCTGTGTCCATGTCAAAGCATCGCTGCAAGACTGTCACACTTGAGAGGCTGTGCCTGTTCCACAGCACGGATCCTGGAGGGTAAGACCATTTTACATATACACTTTTGCTATACAGGGTCACAGGGTGGCTCCTTTATACTTTGATAGGATCAATGGTTAATATCTCCTTCAGGGAGATTATTTGAACAGCAAGGGTTTATTTATAACTACTTTAATGTGAGAGTTTTTTTGGCTCATAGACTGTGTGCTTTTGGCTTGGAACAAACAGGTTTCACTTTCGTTTTTGGTTGTTGTGCAGCTCATAATAGCTTAGCGCCTTTTTCATAGCAGGGGAAGTCTATGAGCCAAAAAAGTCCTACGATCCTGCTGCTGACATCACTCCTAAGGAGAGAGTTTTCACCATTAGCTGTCTTGGTCTAGGAGGTGGTGAGTGCCCCAGCCATTGGGATTATAAAGGTGCCCTTTTTCTTAAATAAAAGCATTCTTTTTTGTCTGTCCTTCTGTGGATATATCTTAGCTATGGAGGACTCTGATACTACATTAGAAGGTTCCGCTCCTTCTGTACGGATTAATAATTCCTGTTTGTATTGTGAGGAGGCCGTGGTTCGCCCGTCAGCTCAATTTTGTTCCATTTACCTAAGTACTGTTCTAAAGTCTAAGAAGGGAGACAAGCTTGCTAATACTCATAGCACTATTAGCCCTTCTGAGCCATCTACCTCTCAGGAATCGTTGTCCCAAGAGATTACTACCCTTTCTACACTACCCGCTCCACATGCAGCTCCCTGCGGCACAACTAATCCCCCATCTGGAGGGGGCTTTTTTCCTGTGGACTTTACCGCGCAGTTACATTCGGCGGTGTCTGCAGCCCTGAGTGCCTTACCTCCCTCTAGCAAATGTAAGAGAAAGGTTAAACATAGTTCTCCTGACCTAGAGTCATCAAAATATTTGTTGGATTTAGCTACTATGTCCCAGCTATCCGAGAATGAGTTAACCTCTGTAGCTTCAAAGGGTGAACTTTCTGAGCCAGAGACTTCAGTTTCTAAACCTCCTTCAGCGGAGGAACCCTCCTTTAGATTTAAAATTGCGCATCTGCATTTTCTTATTAAAGGAGGTTCTGTCTACGCTAGAGGTTCCAGAGGCTAAACTCCCTTAGTAACCTAAGATACCTATATTAGACAGAGTTTATGAAGACAAGAAGGTCCCTCTGACTTTTCCTGTGCCAGTTAAGATGACGAACATTATTAGTAATGAATGGGAAAGAATAGGAACTTCTTTTTCCCCCCCTCGTCCACTTTAAATGAATTATTCCCGGGGGGGCTGAACTGATGCTATTTCTATGCTGGCTAAGTGTTCTACTATCCCTCTGGAGGATAGTTCTTCTTTTAGAGAGCCTATGGATAAGAAAATGGAAATTTTTCTGAAAAAGAATTTTCAACATACAGGGTTTTTATTTCAACCAGCGGCAGCTGTAACCGCGGTTGCTGGAATATCTACCTACTGATGAGACTCTGTCAGGGCTTATTGAGGTGGAGACTCCCCTCGAGGATATTCAGGAGAGAATTAAAGCTCTGAGAATTGCTAACTCCATCTGTGACACGAATATGCAGATTATTCGCATAAATGCAAAGGCTGCTGGCTTTGTGGTTCTAGCCCGCCGGGCTCCCTGGTTGAAGTCTTGGTCTGCGGATATGACTTCTAAATCCAGACTCCTTTCTCTTTCTTTCAAGGGGAAGATTTTATTCGGTTCAGGGCTGGACTCCATTATTTCTACGGTTACCGGAGTGAAAGGTGTCTTCTTACCTCAGGATAAGAAGAATAGGCCTAAGGGACGGCAATTGTCTAATTTTCGTTCCTTTCATTCTGACGAATCACCATGACAGCAATCCTCATCCAAGTCAGAGTAGCCCAAGAGTACTTGGAAGCCGGCTCAGTCCTGGAATAAATCCAAACAGACTAAGAAGCCCGACGAGAATACATCATCATGAAGGGGTGATCCCCGATCCGGGGTTGGATTGAGTAGGGGGCAGACTGTCTCTTTTTTCAGACGCTTGGTTCCAGGATGTACAGGATCCTTGGGTCCTGGAGGTTGTATCTCAGGGATACCGGATAGGATTCAAATCTCATCCGCCCACGGGCAGATTCCTACTCTCCAAACTGTCTGCAAGACCAGAAAAGAGTACTGCCTTTTTAGGTTGCATACGGGATCTCTCCTCTCTAGGAGTAATTGTCCCGGTACCTACTGCAGAAAGAGGTTTGGGGTTTATGCAAACCTTTTCTTGGTTCCAAAACACGAGGGAACTTTTTGTCCAATTCTGGAATTAAAGTGTGCAAACAAGTTTCTGAGTGTTCCCACTTTCAAGATGGAGACAATACGGTCAATCCTTCCTCTGGTTCAGGAAGGACAGTTTATGACCATAATAGACCTGAAGGAGGCATACCTTCAAGTTCCAATACACAGGGAACAATTTCAGTTCCTGATGTTTGCCTTTCTGGACCAGTATTTCCAGTTTATAGCTCTTCAATTTGGCATAGCTACTGCTCCAAGGATATTTTCAAAGGTTCTGGGAGCTCTTCTAGCCATTGTCAGAACACAAGGTATTGCAGTAGTGCCTTACCTGGATGATATCTTGGTACAGGCACCGTCTTTTCGTCTAGTGGAAGAACACTCAAGTCCCTTCTCAGTCTTCTTCAATCACTGATGGAAGATAAAGTTGGAAAAGTACAAGGGTGAATTTCCTGGGGAAAATAATAGACTCCATATCCATATTTCTCACAGATCAGAGACATTGCAAGCTAACTACTGCTTGTCTTGCCCTCCAGGCCTCCTTAAACCCCTCAGTGGCCCAGTGTATGGAGGTGATCGGATTCATAGTGTCCTGTATGGACATTATTCCCTTTTCCAGATTCCATCTCAGACCCTTTCAACTATGCATGCTGAGATAATGGAACCACGATCATTCAGATCTGTCTCAACAGATTGTGCTGGACAACCTGTCGAGAGAACTGCTCTCTTGGTGGCTCTGTCCAGATCATCTGTCTCAAGGCACGTGCTTCTTGAGACCGTCCTGGAAGATTGTGACTACGGACGCAAGCCTTTCTGACTGGGGAGCCATTTAGGTTCCAAGAAGGCACAAGGGTTGTGGACTCAGGAGGAGTCCTCCCTTCCGATCAATATATTGGAACTCCGGGCAATCTTCAATGCCTTGAAGACTTGGCCCCTTCTGGGTTCATCCCAGTTTATCAGATTCCAATCAGACAATATAACCTTGGTTGCCTACATCAACCATCAGGGGGGCACGAGACGTTCCTTGGCAATGAGAGAAGTATCTCAGATACTAGAGTGGGCAGAGACTCACAGATGTATGCTGTCAGCGATCCACATTTCGGGTGTGGACAACTGGGAAGCGAACTTCTTCAGCAGGCAATCCTTTCACCCAGGGGAATGGTTTCTCCACCCCGAGGTGTTTGCAGAGATATGAGAGTGGGGGACGCCAGAGATAGATCTCATGGCATCCCGCCTCAATACCAAGCTACCCAGGTACAGGTCGAGGTTGAGGGATCCTCAGGCAGAACTGATAGATGCCATATCAGTACCATTTTCCCTCCATTACTGCTTCTCCCTTTAGTGGTGGCTTGCAGCAAGCAGGAGTGAGCATCAGTGATTCTGATTGCTCCATTGTGGCCGTGAAGGACGTGGTTTGTGGATCTGGTGGGGATGTCCTTATCTCCTCAGTGGAGGTTACCTTGTTGCAGAGATCTGCTGATACAGGGTCCCTTCATTCATCAAAATCTAGATTCTCTGAGGCTGACTGCATGGAGATTGAACGCTTAGTCTTAGCCAAGAGAGGTTTTTCCGAGAGTGTTATCGACACTCTGGTTCAAGCTCGTAAGCCAGTTACTCATCGTATCTACCATAAAGTGTGGAGGACCTACTTGTACTGGTGTGAAGAGCATGGCTTTCCCTGGCATAAGGTTAAGGTTGCCAGAATTTTATCTTTTCTCCAGAATAGACTGGAGAAGGGTCTATCTGCTAGTTCCCTGAAGGAACAGATATCAGCCCTGTCGGTGTTACTGCACAAGAGATTGGCTGAGCTTCTGGATGTGCAGTCCTTTGTTAAGGCCCTGACTAGTATCAGACCTGTGTTTAGATCTTGTTCTTAGTGTTTTGCAACAGGCTCCGTTTGGGCCTATGCATACTGTTGAAATTAAATTGTTATCTTGGAAGGTTCTTATTTTGTTGGCTTTTCTGAGATTTCTGCTTTGCAATGTGACCCCCCCCCCTTATCTTGTTTTCCATGCTGATAAGGCGGTTTTACGTACTAATTTAGGGTTTCTCCCTAAGGTGGTGTTGGATTGTAACATTAATCAAGAAATTGTTGTTCCTTCTTTGTATCCTAATCCTTCTTCAGCAAAGGAACGCTTGCTTCACAATCCTAGATGTTGTTCGTGCCTTAAAGTTCTATCTTCAGGCTACTAAGGAATTGAGATAATCTTCCTCTTTTTTTGTCATCTATACGGTGAAGCGTAACGGGCAAAAGGCTACTACGACTTCCCTATCTTTCTGGTTGAGGAGTGTCATACACTTAGCTTATGAGACAGTGGGGAGACAGCCTCCTGAGAGGATAACGGCTCATTTCACTAGAGCAGTGGCTTCCTCCTGGGCTTTTAAGAACAATGCCTCTATGGATCTGATTTGTAAGGCGACTACCTGGTCCTCCTTACACACTTTTTCTAAATTTTACAAGTTTGATGTGTTTGCTTTGGCTGAAGCATCTTTCGGGAGAAAAGTTTTGCAGGCTGTGGTGCCCTCAGAATAGTGTCCGCCTCCTTTTTTGTTCCCTCCGGTTATTCCTTCAGTGTCCTCTGGAGCTTGGGTATAGTTTTCCCAACACTAAGGAATGAAGTTGTGGACTCTCCCTGTCTTATGGAAGGAAAACATAATTTATGCTTACCAGATAAATTCCTTTCCTTCCTGGCAGTGAGATTCCACGACCCTGGCCGTAATTTATTTTTTGTTGGGCGGCTCCCTTTTTATATTATTTCTTCTGGCACCTTTATACCCTGATCTTTCTCCTACTTTTCCTTGTTCCCTTGGCAGAATGACTGGGGGATAGGGGAAATGGGAGGGATATTTAAGCCTTTGGCTCGGGTGTCTTTGCCTCCTCCTGGTGGCCAGGTGTTGTATTTCCCAACAGTAAGGAATGAAGTTGTGGCCTTTCCCTGCCTTATGGAAGGAAAAAAGGTTGTTTTTTTTCTCCCATAATTTATTTTTTATATATTTTCTGCAGTGTAGGATCCTGCAGTGTTTTCTGCAGTGTAGGATCCTGCCAGGAAGGAAAGGAAATTATCTGGTAAGCATAAATTATGTTATTTTAGTACTGGCAAACTTTCTGCCAGTACTTAAGATGGCGGGGACAATTGTAAGGTGGGGGAGGGAAGACAGCTGTTTGAGAGGGGTCAGGGAGAGATCAGAGGGTTGGATGTGTCAGGAGGGAGGCTAATCTCTGCACTAAAACTAAAATTAACCCCACAAGCTATCTAATTAACCCCTTCTTTACTGGGCATAATACAAGTGTGGTGCGCAGCGTCATTTAGCAGACTTATAATTACCAAAAAGCAATGCCAAAGCCATATATGTCTGCTATTTCTGAACAAAGGGGATCCCAGGGAAGCATTTACAACCATTTGTGCCATGGTTGCACAAGCTGTTTGTAAATAATTAGTGATGTCGCGAACTTAAAAATTTTGGTTCGCGAACGGCGGACTCGAACTTCCGGTATTGTTCGCGGACCGCACGAACCGCCATTGACTTCAATAGGCAGGCGAACTTTAAAATCTACAAGGACTCTTTCTGGCCACAATAGTGATGGAAAAATTGTTTCAAGGGGACTAACACCTGGACTGTGGCATGCTGGAGGGGGATCCATGGCAAAACTCCCATGGAAAATTGCATAGTTGATGCAGAGTCTGCTTTTAACCCATAAAGGGCCTAAATCACCTAACATTCCCAAATTGTTTGCAATAACGGGCTTTAAAACATCAGTTATGATGTCGTATCTATCAGGTAGTGTAAGTGTTACGGCCGCTTCACAGTGACAGAGCAAACTCCAAGTGTAACGCACCGCAAACAACCGCAAACTGTCCATTTGCACAACCACGAGATAGATAGATTTGATAGATAGATACATAGATTACATAGCTCAATCGATGCAATATACATATGATCGATACAAATTACATAGATCAATAGATGCAATATACATTTGATAGATACAAATTACATAGATCAATAGATGCAATATCCATTTGATAGATACGAATGTTATCGATCCAAAGATGCAATATACATTTGATAGATACGAATTACATCAACCAAAATATGTAATATACATTTTATAGATACGAATTACATCGATCAATAGATGCAATCTACATTTGATAGATATGTTTGATAGTTAGATCGATTTGATAGATAAATACATAGATTTGAAAAATATATAATTTCCCTGACACAGTATAACAATAAGACATGCGGTCTGTGACCCGTGGTGTGTTAAGTAGTACTATTCTTAGCAGTTTACTACAACCTGTGGCCTGCATTTTTGGAACCAGGAGATGGAAGAAGATGATTGGTCTGTCCTCCTACTTCAAATTTGTCATAAACACAAGTGGTTGTCTCAAAACAGTCCGAACACAAGATAAATAGATAGATAGATAGATAGGATAGATAGATATACATAGATTGATAGTTAGATAGAATTGATAGAAGAGAAATAGATAGATTTGTTAGATATATAATTACCATGACAAAGTATAATAAAATATTAACAATACTGTTACAAAAATTATGATTGGTGTAACTAGTTGGCAAGTCGGCCTGGCACACAGGCTGGCAGGCAGGAGGAAACTGCAATTCAATGGCACTAGGAGACTGAAGATTCACAGTCAAAAAAGTTATGATTTAAAATATTTTCAATACTGTTACAACAAATATGATTGGTGGCACTAGTTGGCTAGTGGGCCTGGCACACACGCTGGCAGGCAGGAGGAAACTGCAATTCAATGGCATGAGCAAACTGATGATTCACAATCTAGTAATTTTTTATTTTAAATATTAACAATACTGTGACAACAAATATGATTGGTGTAACTAGTTGGCAAGTGGGCCTGGCAGACACGCTGGCAGGCAGGCAACTGCAATTAAATAACAATAGCAGAATGATGTAACCGTTTGTTTTTAAAAAAAGTTACAAAAATGTTACAACAGATAGGAGTAATGGCACTCAGGATAGAACTAGGCACAGTATGTGCTGGCAGCCTGACACACAGGCTGGCACTAGTGGTGGCAGGCTGGCCTGTGAACTAATATTAAATAACACTTGAAGAGTGATGTAAATTTTTTTTTTACAAATGTTAATGTTATGTTACAACAGATAGGAGTCGTGTACTGGCACTGAGGATGGAAGTAGGCACAGTATATGCTGGCAGCCTGACACACAGGCTGGCACTAATGGCAGCCTGGCTGGCCTGGCAACTAAAATTTAATAACACTAGAAGAGGACTGATGTTAAAAAAAAATTTACATAAAATTTACACTAATGTTGTTACACCAGATATAAGTGGTGGAAAAAAAAACAATTAATCTGTATAACACTATATGATGTGGGCCAGAAACACACAGGCCTGATGGAAAAAGAAATTAAATTACACTAGCAGCAAGATGATTTAAAAAATTTTTTTAACTTTAAAATAATGTAAAGCAGATATGAGTCGTGGCTGGTAGGTAGGGCAGCAGTTTACCACAGTATGCTATGTAAGTGAGAAACACACAGGCCTGATAGAAAATTAAAGTAGATTACACTAGCAACATAATTTAAAAGTTTTTCTTTTAAATTTAAAATAATGTTAAGCAGATATGAGTGGTGGGACTGGCTGGCTGCTACGTAGGGCAGCAACAATTAACAACAGTATGCTCTGTAAGTCATATACACACAGGCCTGATAGAAAATAAAATTAGATTACACTAGTAAAATGATTTAAAGATTTTTTTTTTAATTTAAATAAAAGGTTAAGCACATATGAGTCGTGGCTGATAGCCTTGGAAGGGCAGCAATTAAAAACAGCAGGCTCTGTAATTCAGATACACACAGGCCTGATAGAAAATAAAATTAGATTACACTAGCAAAATGATTTAAAGTTTTTTTTTTTTTATTTAAAGAAAAAAGTTAAGCACATATGAGTCGTGGCTGCTAGCCTTCGTAAGGCAGCAATTAACCACAGTAGGCTCTGTAAGTCAGATACACACAGGCCTGATAGAAAATAAAATTAGATTACACTAGCAAAATGATTTTAATTTTTTTTGGGGGGGAATTTAAAAAAAAAAAAAAGGTTAAACACATATGAGTCATGGCTGATAGACTAGGGAGGGCAGCAATTAAACACAGTATGCTTTGTAAGTCAGCAAAACACACAGGCCTGATAGAAAATGAAATTAGATTACACTAGCAAAATTATTTAAAAGTTTTTTTTTTAAAATTTAAAATAAAGTTAAGCAGATATGAGTGGTGGCTGGCACAGAGCAATGAACCACAGTATATGCTGTGTGAGCCTGAGAGACACAGGCCTGATAGAAAATGAAAATAAATTACACTAGCAAAATAATTTCCAATTTTTGTTGGTTAAATTTAAACTAATGTTGTTAGGCAGATATCAGTGGTGGCACTAATCACAGCATATGCTGTGAGCTTCACACACAGGCTGAAAGCCAGGCAAATGCAAATAAAAATACAAAGAAAAAAACACAAAAAAAAACGACTGAAGTTATAGCCCTAAAAAGGGCTTTTTGGGGTGCTGTCTTTGCAGCAGAGATGAGATGAGTCCTTCAGGACTGTAGTGGACACTAAATACACTAGCCTAGCTATCTATTTCCCTATAATGGCAGCAGCAGCAACACAAAAGGTCCTCTCACTAACAAAGCAAGGTCGTAATGAGTCTAAAATGGCTGCTGCTAAGAAGCTGGGAGGGTCTGTGAAGGAGTTTCTGATGGTGATTGGCTCTAATGTGTCAGAAGGCTGTGACATACAGGGTCAAAGTTTCCTCAATGATGACACATAGGGGGCGGATCGAACATCGCATATGTTCGCCCGCAGCGGCGAACGCGAACAAGCTATGTTCGCAGTGAACCGTTCGCGGGCAAACAGTTCGGGACATCACTATAAATAATTTCAGTGAGAAACCTAAACTTGTGAAAAAGTGAACGATTGTTTTTATTTGATCGCATTTGGCGGTGAAATGGTGGCATGAAATATACCAAAATGGGCCTAGAAAAAAAAATATATAGTTTTGATAGGTAAATATAAAAAAGGCTCTATTTCTGTTTAAATGTAGTGATGGCTAAAAATGCTCTGGTCTTTTGGGGAAGTTTTTGTCTTAAATGCCCGGTCCTTAAGGGGTTTAAAACCAGGCTAAATATATCATATGAACAACATATATTAATTTACACTTTTCTTGGTACAATTGGGTATTTGTATTCTTACAGTGATTTACATTTTTTTATTCTTTATGTTAAGATACTTACAGAGATTAATCAAACATGGACTACAATGGAGTTTTCATATGAAAAGCATCACCGCACAGGCACTCCACTCTTAAAAATAGATGAGAATCTCTTTGAAACTTTGGATAGCAACCAGGTTAGTATACATTTATTTATGCCAATGCCTTATTTTTATTATTAATATTTTTGCATAAAATAGTACTTTGTTTAACTATTTCTTTATTAAGGAAGCACTGATGTACAGTAAAATATATATTTTATAATTATCCTTGGATGAATATTTTTCAGTTATATCGATATCCAGTAGGTGTGATTTTTACTGGGTATATATTGTAATAATATTTTGTATCAGTCTATGATTAAATACAGAGGCGAAACACGTGTCTGTTATCTTTTTTTTTAAATTAAACTGAAGGGTTTTGTACACTCGTTTAAAAGAGGGATTAAAGGTACATTCCAGTCGAAATTTAAATGTACATAGATTAATTACATTTTTGAATGGAAACATATTTGCAATATACATGTATTGGCAAAAATGTTTCTAGTAAAAGTTATCACTGTTTTAGTGTAAACATTTTCTGTGCATGTGAAGCATAGCTAGATATTCTAAGTGCAACAGCATTTAAAATAATGCAGCTGCTCAGAGTGCCAGTGGGGCTTTCATCATGTCAGCAATTACCATATTGAGTCATTATCAGATGGTACAAGCACCTTCGGCTCTCTGAGCAAGTGCTGTGTTCAAAATGCTGGTGCACGATGCATACTTGAATACACATTTGAAATAGCTAAAACATGTGTATTACAAAAAGGCTTCTAATCAAAAGTTAAATGCATCCCTGTGGATTCCAATTGTGCCTAGAATGTCCCTTTAAGCACTATATACATTTTATAAGCAAATTATTGAGATTATTTCCTGCCTTCTTACAGGTATGGGTGCTGCCATGTTGAAATCTAGCTTTCACTGCATTTAATTATTAAAGTGATGGTAAACTCTCCCCTTTTTGAAATCAGATCCGGAATGTTAGTCATATTTTAGATAAAGTCACCAGTTGTAATGAAGTTGTGCTATAATTTACTTTTTAATATAGATATAAAATTCAAATTCCCCACTCTCCACCACCCACTTCAACAGTCAAGGATTCTGTGAACTAAGGTTTCGAATTGTTCTCCAATCAGCGCTCTCCCCAAATGGCACTTTTGTTGTATCTAGAGCGCTAATTGAAGAACAGTTCAAACCGTTAGCTCACAGAAAAATTGTCTGTTGAAATGGGCGTCGGAGCGAGGGGAATTTGAATTTCATATCTCTATTAAAAAGTAAGTTATAGCGCATCTTTGTTACATCAGATGAATGAAACTGCATCTAAATATCACTAACATTCCGGAACTGATTTAAAAAAAGGGAGAGTTTGCCATCATTTTATCATATTTGCACATATGAAAGAACTCTCCTTCAGATAATATCAACTGACAGGGTCACCGAGATACGAGGTAACATTTAAGGCTGAATAGCAAGGGTTAGAGGCTATGGCAGTCTAAAATTCTGCAATTAATTAGCATGTTTAGAAGATAAGTAGTATTTAAATTGCTTGTTTAAAGGCACGGTAAACACCTTGCAATTACTAGACATTTCTGGTGTCTTACTATAGAATACCATATCAGTCAAGTTTTTCTTCCCCGTTTCTGTGCTTAAAAAGACATAAAATCCAAATCTTTTTCTTTCATTATTCAGATAGAGAATACAATTTTAAAAAAAGTTTTGAATTTACTTCTATTATCAAACCTGGATTCATTTATCCTGGATGATTGACAACCCCTGCTTTTGTGCAATTGTTTGGTCCATGCAGGATTGTTGAAATGATTTCTTTTATTGACAGAGAGTTTTACAGAATCTGGTACTATCTTGCAATTGTGGAATAAAGATATAATGGTTTAAAGAAACTGTAAACTCAACTTTCCTGCTGCTTCTAAAAAATGTATTTAAATATTTTAACATATTTTATAGTTGCTTTTCATGTGCATTATAGAAAATATTTTGTGTTCTAATACTGCTTTAAGTAAATATGAGTGTTGAGAAAGAAGGTTCTCAAACATAATTTGTGGAATTATGATCACATACAATTAATTAACTTCTGAAACTGTTAAATGTACATAGTTAAGGTTCTCCACGATCAGCTTATTTTCATCTTGTATATTTTTTAGGTCCAGTTGCAGGCAATTATGCAAAGCAAGTATGTTGAATATTTTATAGAGCAAGTGTCAAGTTGGCAAAAGAGACTAAACGTGGCTGATTCTGTGATTTATATTTGGATGGAAGTCCAACGTACTTGGTCTCATCTAGAAAGCATTTTCATTGGTTCTGTAGACATCAGAAACCAGCTTCCAGATGATGCTAAACGATTTGATGGAGTAGATGCTGACTTTAAGGTAAGAAACGTGGAAAATAATATTGATTGTAAAGTTTTTCACATTTGATTATGAATCACATTGCTATAAAATTACATGTCTAAATCAGACTTGTTTAACCAAAAACCTGGGAGGCACAATGTGGCACTGTAATGCATTTTTATTATTTCTTTCCACTTCTTTAACCTGAATACAATATGGCCTAGATAATAAGTGAAGCGCAAAAATGTTAGTTCTTTGATATATGTTAACAGCCATCAAGCACAATCCATACCACTTCCATTTTTCACACATATTACAAGTCTAAAGCAGACAAGAAGTAAAATTCATGTTGGCTAATGATCGAGTGCTAAGACGCTTGAGTGCAAAAATTCTGCTCATCTAGTGGAGTTCTTCGTTTAATTCTGTGCTATACTATTTCAATGAAATCTAAAGGGACATAAAACTAAAAAAATGTATTTCATGATTCAGATAGAACATACAATTTTAAACAACTTTCCAATTAACTTCTAGTATCTAATTTGCTTAAAGGGACAGACTAGTCCAAAATAAACTTTCATTATTCAGACAGGGCATGTCATTTTAAACAATTTTCCAATTTACTTTTATCACCAATTTTGCTTTGTTCTCTTGGTATTCTTAGTTGAAAGCTAAACCTAGGAGGTTTATATGCTAATTTCTAAGCTGTTGAAGGACGCCTCTTCTCTCAGGGTATTTTGACACTTTTTCACCACTAGAGGGTGTTAGTTCACATATGTCATATAGATAACACTGTGCTCATGCACGTGAAGTTTCAGTGAGCCAGCACTGATTGGCTAAAATGCAAGTCTGTCAAAAGAACTGAAATAAGGGGGCAGTTTGCAGAGGCTTAGATACAAGATAATCACAGAGGTAAAAAGTGTATTTATATAACTGTGTTGGTTATGCAAAACTAGGGAATGGGTAATAAAGAGTTTATTTATCTTTTAAAGCAATAACAATTCTGGTGCAGACTGTCCCTTTCATTTTCTTGTTATCCGTTGTTGAAAAGCAGGAACGTTTGTTCAGGAGTGTGCATGTATCTGAAGCACTTTAGGGCAGCAGTTTTGCAACAATGTTATACATAAATAAGAGCACTAGATGGCAGCACTATTTCCTGTCATGTAGTGCTCCAGATATGTGCATGCTACCTATCTAGATATCTCTTCAACAAAGAATAATATGAGAATGACACAAATTTAATAAGTAAATTGGAAGCTTTTTTAAATTGTATTCTCTATCTGAATAATAAAAGAAAAAAAATAGGTTTCATGTCCCTTTTAAAACTTTGATGACAGGGTTAATTTGTCTACATCGGAACAATATTCTGATGTAAACAAATTGAAATCCCAGGATCGTGCACGTGATCGCAAGATTTCAATGATGGGATTGCATCCTGGAAGCACCATTGGCTTCAGGACAGCCAAATGACTACGACGTTCTATTCCATCTTAAGCCCGGCGCGGTAAGGACAGAATAGAACGCCATAACTACGGTAAAAGGTTAAGCATAAAACACTTTAGACTTAACCATACACATATACCTTTGACCTCTTCCCAGTCCTGCCCCTTGTCATATACCATATCTCTTGTTTAAAATTAATAAACCTTTGTTTTCAAGGTATTGAGTATAAATATAACTTAAACTAGTCCTAAAGCTCATTCATACAGGCCATTTTTTGCAATGCTGCAGTCCCACCCCTTGCTCTCTCTCTCCCGCCTCTCTTTTGCTTTCTCTCCCCCCTCTCTTTTGCTTTCTCTCTCCACCCCTCTCTTTTGCTCTCTCCCCCCCTCTCTTTTGCTCTCTCTTCCCCCTCTCTTTTGCTCTCTCTTCCCCCTCTCTTTTGCTCTCTCTCCCTCCTCTCTTTTGCTCTCTCTTCCCCCCTCTCTTTTGCTCTCTCTTCCCCCCTCTCTTTTGCTCTCTCTCCCCCCCTCTCTTTTGCTCTCGCTCCCCCACTCTCTTTTGCTCTCTCTTCCCTTCTCTTTTGCTCTCTCTCCCCCACTCTCTTTTACTCTCTCTCCCCCACTCTCTTTTGCTCTCTCTCCCCCCTCTCTTTTGCCCTCTCTCCCCCCTCTTTTGCTCTCCCTCCCCCCTCTCTTTTGCTCTCTCTCCCCCTCTCTTTTGCTCTCTCTCCCCCCCCTCTTTTGCTCTCTCCCCCCCCTCTTTTTTGCTCTCTCTCCCCCCTCTATTTTGCTCTCTCCCCCCCTCTCTTTTGCTCTCTCTCCCCCCCTCTCTTTTGCTCTCTCTCCCCCTCTCTTTTGCTCTCTCTCCCCCCTCTCTTTTGCTCTCTCTCCCCCCTCTCTTTTGCTCTCTCTCCCCCCTCTCTTTTGCTCTCTCTCCCCCCTCTCTTTTGCTCTCTCTCCCCTCTCTCTTTTGTTCTCTCTCCCCTCTCTCTTTTGCTCTCTCTCCCCCACTCTCTTTTGCTCTCTCTCCCCCACTCTCTTTTGCTCTCTCTCCCCCCTCTCTTTTGCCCTCTCTCCCCCCCTCTCTTTTGCTCTCTCTCCCCCCTCTCTTTTGCTCTCTCTCCCCCCTCTCTTTTGCTCTCTCTCCCCCCTCTCTTTTGCTCTCTCTCCCCCCTCTCTTTTGCTCTCTCTCCCCCCCTCTCTTTTGCTCTCTCTCTCCCCCCTCTCTTTTGCTCTATCTCCCCCCTCTCTTTTGCTCTCTCTCTCCCCCCTCTCTTTTGCTTTCTCTCCCCCCTCTATTTTGCTCTCTCTCTCTCTCTCCCCCCTCTCTTTTGGGCTCTCTCTCTCCCCCTCTCTTTTGTGCTCTCCCCCCTCTCTTTCGTGCTCTCCCCCTCTCTTTTGCGCTCTCTCTCTTCCCCCTCTCTTTTGCGCTCTCTCTCTTCCCCCTCTCTTTTTGGCTCTCCCCTCTCTTTTGCTCTCTCTCTCCCCCTCTTTCTTTCTCTCTCTCTCTCTCTCTCTCTCACTCTCTCCTCCCTCTCTTTTGATCTGTCTCTCTCGCACGTGCGCACGTTCCGCCATACCCTAGTCCTGCCCCACTCCCGGTATGGCCCCGCCCACTCCCACCCTCCGTTGTCACGCCATGGGCAGCAGATCAGGTAGACTCTAAGGCCAGGTGTGTTTGTCCTTGCGCTGTCTCTACTGCACATGACAGCTTCGAACAATCACACTTGGCCTTTTATATTATAGAATAATGTATTTCCATAGCATTTTCATGTGCTTTGTAATGCAAACTTGCAAGCAATAATCATTTTCTTAGGGATATTTTGTATTGCTCTCTGGTATAACAGTTAAAGGTACATGGAACCCATATTTTTCTTTTGTGATTCAGATACAGCATGCAATTTTAAACAACTTTCCAATTTATTTCTATTATCTTATTAATTTGTTTTGTTCTTTTGGTATCCTTTGTTGAAAAGGAAACTTAGGTAGGCTCAGGAGCTGCTGATCGGTGGCTGCACATATATGCCTCATGTTATTGGTTCATCCAATGATTTAACTAGCTCCCAGTAGTGCTTTGTTGCTTCTTTGCCAAAGGATACCAAGAGAATGAAGCAAATTAGATAATGGAAGTAAATTGGAAAGTTGTTTTTGTAATATCTGAATCATGAGTGAAACATTTTGGGGTTTATTTCCCTTTTAACTCCACCACCAATGAGTGTGCTAATAGTGCATTCTGTGCTGTCCATTAAAAGTATATGGCACGCTTATAAAGCTTCGGCTGTGTTAAGATGTTTTCAACCATTCACTTGTAATACCAGATTATGTGTTATTTACTGCACAAGGCTAAGAGCAAGATAATAAACTCGGCACTATCAATTGCGTCACACTTATAATTAGCCCTATATATCAGTTATTTGTAGAGCAACAACAGGTTTCGCAGAGCTATGTGACTTATCCGGCCTGGGTTTTTTTATTTTTATATTTTCAACTTATAATAGTATATTCCTCTTCAAACAGTTATTGACAAAAACAGTATAAAGACGTATATCTATCTAAGTAATACGTTGATCATTTGGACACTTTATATAAAGGCCCAGTATTCCTAATGGAAACTTAACTCTTAAAGGGACAGGAAACCCCATTTTTTTTCATGATTTGGATACAATATACAATTTTAAACAACCTTCCAATTTACTTCTATTATCAAATTCGCTTCATTCTTTTGTTATCCTTTCCTGAAGGAACATGTTAATTTTTGTTAGGATAGCCTTATGCATGTCCCAGGCATTTTTTAATTGCTTTACAGTCTTTGGGGCCGATTTATCAAGGGCCTTCAGGCTCGCGGGAAACAGCAGTTATGAAGCAGCGGTCTTAAGACCGCTGCTCCATAATTGATCCGCTCCCTCTGAGGCTGCGGTCTGCAATCCACCTGATCCTATACGATCGGACTGATTGACACCCCTTGCTAGAGGTTGATTGGCCGCGAATCTGCAGGGGGCGGCATTGCACAAGTAGTTCACCAGAACTGCTTGTACAATGTTTAATGCCGACAGCAAATGCTGTCGGCATTCGGCGATGTCTGTTGGACATGATACGCTACAGCGTATCATGTCAGGCAGACAATGACAAATCATCCCCTTTGTGTTTACCACCTCACTTGGAAGTTTATTTCATGAATCCACCACCCTTTCTGTAAAAAAAAAAATGGTTCCTAAAATTTCTCCTGAATCTGCTACCCTCTAACCTCAGATTGCGACCATTTGTTTTTGTGTGTGTGTATACAATATCCAATATCTATCTATTTAAAAATAAGAGGAACATTTTTCAATGTGAAGAACATAGGAATTTAGAGTATTCCTAACTCACTTTGGTTTTAGCACAGTTGGTTTAATGCAGTGTAGGGTTAGTGAATGAGCAATTACTGTTTTTTACAGCATGCCACATAGAAGTCTATGAGGAGAAGAAGTTAGTGCAGTCATGGTAACCAAAGTCCAGAAGTAATACGGACCCAATACATTTTTTCTTTGAGCACAGGTAGCATGCAAGCAGAAAAGTAATTTAGCGCACCACTTGTAATCTGGCCCTATGAGTGGTAACATTTAAATGACACCTTTAAATTGGACATCATTATTATTTTGGTTCTGGATACAGCATCACAGAGATTATGAAGAAACTATTTAAGACAGTGCTCACAGGCTAAAATGTAGTCTGGGATACATACTAATGAATAGGTCTCTTTTTATCCATCCGAGAAATAAGCTATTAATCAGTAGCACAAATATTGCTAGTGTGCTTGAATTTAGATAGAAATAATCTAAGTTATTATTTGCCTGGTGCAATTTGTCAGTAGTCCAGGGCATTGTTTCTCAACCACGGTCCTCAAGGCCAGGTTTTCATTATAGCTGAACCAATGCACAGGTGAAATAATCAGCTGATGGGTGAGAGCAGGTTAGTAAATATGGTTACTGATCAGTTGATTACCTCACCTGTGCACTGGTTAAGCTATAATGAAAACCTGGCCTGTTGGGGGTACTTAAGGACCGTGATTGAGAAACATTGGTCCAGGGGACTATTGGATTTTCCTACCTATGATAAGGTTTATCAAGTGTAAGGATTCCAGTCCGCTTTTTCCAGTTACCTTTCAATCACATGGTCTCTACCTGTCTGCATTTAAGTCATCACCTGACTGCAGACAGGTGCTTAGTTATTGCACATGTAGCTGTTTGTAGCAGTCCTGCTATCTTTGCTACTGAGTTCTCTATCAAGCTCTCCTTGTGGATTACAGCTTTTTTCCTTTGTCAACTGGATTCTACTTATCCTTTTACCTCAGGAGGATTATAACACAGCGATTTTCATATTGCTCCTAATACCCTCTGCTGCACTAAGGATTTATCACATTTCATGTTTTGCCGTAATCGGCACTTTACCTGCAGCTGCTTACAAGCCACACGCCTTCTCAGCGGGACTTCACTTACCATCTTATCAAGCCTTCTGACATTGCACTCAACCGGTTGTCTCTCCTACAGTTCAAACTCTCATTTAGAGACAGCCGCTTACCTCTTCTTTTGTCCTCACTTGAGTCATTTCTTGCAGTTTTGGATGAGCTATATTCAGATTCTAATCTACAGCTCACAGCAGAAACCAAGCTGAGGAAACTAAAACAAGGGAACAGGCCTGTTGAATCTTATATAACAGACTTTAAATAATATGCTACTGACAGCCAGTGGAACACCATCGCATTAAAGAATCAATTTCGCCTGGGACTATCGGATCAGGTGAAGGATGAGTTGGCTCGCACTGAGCTCCCTGATTCGCTGGAAGGACTTATTAGACTCTCCATGCAAATTGACCGGAGGTTGAGAGAACGAAGATCCGAACGCCAATACACTGACTCCAGTCCTAGAAAGTCTACCCTACCTGCTCATGTACCAGTTTCTCATACTGCTAGCTCAAGTAATCCTGAGGCTATGGAAATAGGTTTCTTCAGAGGCCCTCTCTCTTCTGAAGAAAGATTTAGACGAAAGACAAGAGGATTGTGTATGTATTGTGGATCAGCTTCTCACTCAATCAGAGAGTGCACTTCTTTACGCAAGAACAAAACCAGTAAGTCCTATTCTTCTTTGACTTCTCTGATTGTGTATGATCAACCTGCTCACTGTATCTTACCTCTCTCGTTACAGTGGGACAACAAGCACATGAAGACAGAGGCTATAAATGACACCGGAGCACAGGGCAATTATATTGATGTTTCCCTTGTAGCGAAAAATAAAATACCTCTAATTAAAAAATTGTCTCCTGTTTCTATTAAAGTAGTCGATGGTTCTGAAATATCCTCTGGTCCTATCATCCACCACACAATCCCGATTCTTGTTACTACTCTTGGTTTACATCAGGAATACATCACCTTTGATGTTATCACCTCACCTCTTTTCCCTATTGTGTTAGGAATACACTGGCTTCGCTTACATGAACCACAGATATCCTGGAGCTCCCTAAATGTTGATTTTACATCACCTTATTGCAAACAAACTTGCTTCCAGCATTATCCTTTATTGCAACTCGTAGATTCCACTCAGGTCCCAGAGGTATATTCGAAGTTTGCAGAAGTATTCAGCAAAAAGGAGGCAGAAACGCTGCCACCTCACCGGTCCTACGACTGCCCCATTGATCTAAAACCTGGTACGTCACCACCTTTTGGGCATCTCTATCCTTTGTCACAACCAGAACTCGATCACCTTAAGACCTACTTGGACGAGAACATTAAGAAAGGCTTCATTCGTCCTTCTGTTTCTCCAGCAGCTTCTAGTTTCTTCTTTGTCAGGAACAAGGACAATTCTCTACGGCCTATAATAGATTTCAGAGAATTGAATAAAATCACAATCAAGAACAGATATCCGTTGCCGCTTATACCGGAACTTATTGAAAGGCTACAAAACGCCAAAATTTTCACTAAACTGGATTTAAGAGGTGCCTATAATCTCGTTAGGATTAGAGAAGGCAACGAGTGGCTTACCGCTTTTTGAACTCGGTATGGCCTGTTCGAATACCTCGTCATGCCTTTTGGCCTCACCAATGCTCCTGCAACGTTCCAATATTTCGTGAACGACATCTTCCATGACCTTCTTGATACTTGCGTAGCAGTCTACCTCGATGATATTTTAATCTATTCGAACAACTTGGATGAACACATCAAACATGTTAGTTGGATACTGTCCCGTCTTCAAGTCCACCGGCTTTATGCTAAGTTGGAGAAATGTGTCTTCCATACGACTAAAATAGATTTTCTGGGTTATACTATTGGACCAAATGGCATCAAGATGCAAGATAGCAAGGTTGATGCCGTTAGAACTTGGCCTCAACCGAGTACCAGGAAGGATTTGCAACGTTTTCTTGGGTTCAGCAACTACTATAGAAAGTTCATTAAAAACTTTTCCCATAAAGTTAAACCACTCACTACACTCACTAGTGTTAACGTACCATTCCGTTGGAATGAAGCTTCTACTCAAGCTTTTATTTCATTCAAGGATTCTTTCACCTCGGCCCCTATACTACAGTTCCCTGATCCGTCCCTCCAATTCATTCTCGAAGTTGATTCCTCGGACTATGCTCTTGGAGCGGTTTTGTCCCAACGGAAGAGTCTAAAGGAGCCTCTACATCCTGTTGCTTTTTATTCTAAGTTACTTTCTCCTGCTGAGTTGAATTACTCCATAGGTGAAAAGGAGTTGCTTGCAATTAAGAGGGCTTTCGAGAACTGGAGACATCTGTTGGAGGGCACGACTAACCCCATACTCATCTATACGGATCATCGCAATCTCGAATACCTTCAAAAAAATAAAACGCTTTCTAGTAGACAAGTTTGTTGGAGCCTATACTTTAGCAGGTTCAATTACCAAATCATCTACAGACCTGGTGCTAAGAACGGCAAGGCTGATGCACTTTCCAGACGCCTACCTAGACCACCAAACACACAAGAAACCACCTCTATTATTCCGGCTGAAAGATTCCTAGGTATCCTATCTACCTTTGAATCACAAGTACAACGTTCTCTACAATCAGATAACGGCATACCCCATCGACAACTAAATTTTCGAAACAACCTGTACTTCCATGGAAATAAGTTATACGTGCCAGAAGACCTTAGGACGGATCTAATCAAGCAACACCATGACCCTCCTCTTCTTGGTCATCCAGGTATAAATAGAACCAAAAACCTTCTTGGTAGATGTTATTAGTGGCCTAATATGATATCTACTATTAAGAAGTATATACAAGCCTGTACGATTTGCATTACCTCTAAAAAGGACAGGAACAAACCCTATGGTCAACTTCTACCTATCGAAATACCTGATAGACCTTGGTTCCACATAGGTATGGATTTTCTAGTAGAACTACCCAGTAGTTTGGGCTTCAATACCATCTTAGTTGTCACGGACATTCTTACCAAAATGGCTATATTCATTCCATACCATAAACTGCCCACATCCAGTGAAACAGCACAGTTGTTCCTGAATACGGTTGTTCGTTATCATGGCTTACCTAGTATCATAACAACTGATAGAGGTACGCAGTTCACCTCCAAGTTTTGGAGACATCTTTCACAGCATTTGCAGATAGATCATCGTCTAAGCACAGCTTTCCATCCACAAACGAATGGACAAACTGAAAGGCTAAACCAGTGGCTTGAACAGTATCTTCGCTGTTACTGCTCGTATCATCAAAACAACTGGGCACAGTATTTATATATGGCAGAATTTGCTTATAACAATTCCAACCACAGTTCTACTAACCTTTCACCATTCTTCGCTAACTATGCTTTTCATCCCTCTTTCAACATCCATGATAACCAACCAGTCGATTTCCCAACAGTTGATAACCTGCTGCAAACCATAGCAGAGAATTTCCAATTCTTGAAACGGAACTTGCAAAACTCTCAAGCCTCTCAAAAGAAGTACTACGACTTACGTAGGAGACCTGCTCCCACATATGCTGTTGGTGATAGGGTATGGCTCTCCACAAAGAACATCAAAATGCCTGTTCCCTGTAAAAACTCTCTGGCTTGTACATTGGTCCGTTCCTCATTACTAGAGTTGTCAACGCCAATGCAGTGACTTTGGAACTTCCGTCCACCATACCCATCCATCCAACCTTCCATGTCTCTTTGTTAAAACCAGCTACCGATTTGTTGCCTACTTCTAGTATCCTACCCCCTCCAGCTTTGCCTATGGACTCCGATTCCTTTGAAGTTCAGGACCTTCTTGACTCCAGGATTCTGAATGGTGAACTACAGTATCTTGTTCGATGGAAGGGTTTCTCTCCGGACGACGACACCTGGGAGCCTTATACACACATTGATGCCCCTCGTCTTCTCTCTCGGTTCCATAGACAGTACCCTGATCGTCCTAAGCATCAAGCCGAGGATCGGCTTCCTTGAAGGGGGGCGTATGTAAGGATTCCAGTCCGCTTTTTCCAGTTACCTTTCAATCACATGGTCTCTACCTGTCTGCATTTAAGTCATCACCTGACTGCAGACAGGTGCTTAGTTATTGCACATGTAGCTGTTTGTAGCAGTCCTGCTATCTTTGCTACTGAGTTCTCTATCAAGCTCTCCTTGTGGATTACAAAGCTTTTTTCCTTTGTCAACTGGATTCTACTTATCCTTTTACCTCAGGAGGATTATAACACAGTGATTTTCATATTGCTCCTAATACCCTCTGCTGCACTAAGGATTTATCACATTTCATGTTTTGCCGTAATCGGCACTTTACCTGCAGCTGCTTACAAGCCACACGCCTTCTCAGCGGGACTTCACTTACCATCTTATCAAGCCTTCTGACATTGCACTCAACCGGTTGTCTCTCCTACAGTTCAAACTCTCATTTAGAGACAGCCGCTTACCTCTTCTGTGACCGGAGCTACATTTTTCACTGCCGCTTGTGCCGCTGTCAGTCAGAGTCTCAGCTCCTCCTACCAGCGGTTACTAATCTCGGCTCTATAGCGGGCTAGTACAAAGACTCTGTGCCTCATAGGTATTCCCTCATCATGGTAACGCTGTGAAGGAAAACTTAACACCTAAGTCCTTTGTTATAACCTGCTAGCTTACCTTTTGGATGAACTGTGCTAGTCCTCGCTGTGCACATTATTCCATTCAATACCTGCTGGCTAATCTATGAAGGAGTAATTTGGAACTCTTCTTACATTTCAGAATCTTACTCCTATCCTGATATCAGTTTCAATAATAGAGTGAATTATAACTCTATTTCCTCCTATGTAAATTACATTAACTTTATTTCACTTTATCAAACAGTCTATGCTAATTAATAGCCTGTTCAACTAAGTGATACATATTCAGTTCTCATTAAGTCTGCAGCTGAGTTCCTATATTTCTGTACAACCAGGAAACAAACCTTATATCAAGGGACTCTTTTTTTGGATAGACCCCGATGTCCTACAGGAGAGATCCTCTCTGTATATGGCCCATGTGAGTGAAAAGGGACTGCAATTGTTTCTTTCATGTAATTAGCAAGAGTCCATGAGCTAGTGACGTATGGGATATACATTCCTACCAGGAGGGGCAAAGTTTCCCAAACCTCAAAATGCCTATAAATACACCCCTCACCACACCCACAAATCAGTTTTACAAACTTTGCCTCCCTTGGAGGTGGTGAAGTAAGTTTTGTGCTAGATTCTTCGTTGATATGCGCTTCGCAGCAGGCTGGAGCCCGGTTTTCCTCTCAGTGTGTAGTGAATGTCAGAGGGATGTGAAGAGAGTATTGCCTATTTGAACTCAATGATCTCCTTCTACGGGGTCTATTTCATAGGTTCTCTGTTATCGGTCGTAGAGATTTCATCTCTTACCTCCCTTTTCAGATCGACGATATACTCTTATATATACCATTACCTCTACTGATTATCGTTTCAGTACTGGTTTGGCTATCTACTATATGTAGAGGAGTGTCCTGGGGTAAGTAAGTCTTATTTTCTGTGACACTCTAAGCTATGGTTGGGCACTTTTATATAAAGTTCTAAATATATGTGTTCAAACATTTATTTGCCTTGATTCAGGATGTTCAATATTCCTTATTTCAGACAGTCAGTTTCATTATTTGGGATAATGCATTTGAATATTAAAATTTTCTTACCTTAAAAAATTTGACTTTTTTCCTGTGGGCTATTAGGCTCGCGGGGGCTGAAAATGCTTCATTTTATTGCGTCATTCTTGGCGCAAAATTTTTTTCCTTGTCATTTCCGGCGTCATACGTGTCACCGGAAGCTGTTTTGTATTTGCGTCATTTTTTTGATGTTTTTTGCACCAAAGATGTCGGCGCCGCCGGATGTGGCGTCATTTTTGGCGCCAAAGCATTTAGGCGCCAAATAATGTGGGTGTCTTTTTTGGCGCTAAAAAATATGGGAGTCATTATTGTCTCCACATTATTTAAGTCTCATTGTTTATTTGCTTCTGGTTGCTAGAAGCTTGTTCATTGGCATTCTTTCCCATTCCTGAAACTGTCATTTAAGGAATTTGATAAATTTTGCTTTATATGTTGTTTTTTCTATTACATATTGCAAGATGTCTCAGGTTGACCCTGAATCAGAAGCTACTTCTGGAAATTCGCTGCCTGATGCTGGATCTACCAAAGTTAAGTGTATTTGTTGTAAACTTGTGGTAACTGTCCCTCCAGCTGTTGTTTGTGATAAATGTCATGATAAACTTGCTAATGCAGAGAATATTTCCTTTAGTAATGTTCCATTACCTGTTGCTGTTCCTTCAACATCTAATGCTCAGGGTGTTTCTGTTAACATAAGAGATTTTGTTTCTAAATCTATTAAGAAGGCTATGTCTGTTATTCCTCCTTCCAGTAAACGTAAAAGGTCTTTTAAAACTTCTCATTTTTCAGATGAATTTTTAAATGAACATCACCATTCTGATTCTGTTTCTGATGATAATTTCTCTGGTTCAGAGGAGTCTGTTTCAGAGATTGATACTGATAAATCTTCATATTTATTTAAAATGGAATTTATTCGTTCTTTACTTAAAGAAGTCTTAATTGCATTAGAAATAGAGGAATCTGGTCCTCTTGATACTAAAGCTAAACGTTTAAATACGGTTTTTAAACCTCCTGTGGTTATTCCGGAAGTTTTTCCTGTCCCTGATGCTATTTCTGAAGTAATTTCCAGGGAATGGAATAATCTGGGTAATTCTTTTACTCCTTCTAAAAGGTTTCAAAAATTGTATCCTGAGCCATCTGACAGATTAGAGTTTTGGGACAAAATCCCTAAAATTGATGGGGCTATCTCTACTCTTGCTAAACGTACTACTATTCCTACGGCAGATAGTACTTCCTTTAAGGATCCATTAGATAGGAAGATTGAATCCTTTCTAAGAAAAGCCTATTTATGTTCAGGTAATCTTCTTAAACCTGGTATATCTTTGGCAGATGTTGCTGCAGCTTCAACTTTCTGGTTAGAGGCTTTAGCACAACAAGTAACAGATCATAATTCTCAGAGCATTGTTAATCTTCTTCAACATGCTAATAACTTTATTTGTGATGCCATCTTTGATATCATTAGGGTTGATATCAGGTATATGTCTTTAGCTATTTTAGCTAGAAGAGCTTTATGGCTTAAAACTTGGAATGCTGATATGTCTTCTAAGTCAACTTTGCTTTCCCTCTCTTTCCAAGGTAATAAATTGTTTGGTTCACAGTTGGATTCTATTATTTCAACTGTTACTGGGGGGGAAAGGAACTTTTTTACCGCAGGATAAAAAATCTAAAGGTAAATATAGGGCTGCTAATCGTTTTCGTTCCTTTCGTCAGAATAAGGAGCAAAAGCCCGATCCTTCCTCTACAGGAACAGTTTCTGTTTGGAAACCATCTCCGGTCTGGAATAAATCCAAACTTTTAGAAAGCCAAACAAGCTCCCAAGTCCACATGAAGGTGCGGCCCTCATTCCAGCCCAGCTGGTAGGGGGCAGATTACGATTTTTCAAAGAAATTTGGATCAATTCGATTCACAGTCTTTGGATTCAGAACATTGTTTCACAAGGGTACAGAATAGGTTTCAAGATAAGGCCTCCTGCAAGAAGATTTTTTCTTTCTCGCGTTCCATTACATCCAGTGAAAGCTCAAGCGTTTCTGAAATGTGTTTCAGATCTAGAGTTGGCAGGAGTAATTATGCCAGTTCCAGTTCTGGAACAGGGGCTGGGTTTTTACTCAAATCTATTCATCGTGCCAAAGAAGGAGAATTCCTTCAGACCAGTTCTGGATTTAAAAATATTGAATCGTTATGTAAGGATACCAACATTCAAAATGGTAACTATAAGGACTATTCTACCTTTTGTTCAGCAAGGGCATTATATGTCCACAATAGATTTGCAGGATGCATATCTGCATATTCCGATTCATCCAGATCACTATCAGTTTCTGAGATTCTCTTTTCTAGACAAGCATTACCAATTTGTGGCTCTGCCATTTGGCCTAGCAACAGCTCCAAGGATTTTTACAAAGGTTCTCGGTGCCCTGCTATCTGTAATCAGAGAACAGGGTATTGTGGTATTTCCTTATTTGGACGATATCTTGGTACTTGCTCAGTCTTCACATTTAGCAGAATCTCATACGGATCAACTTATATCGTTTCTTCAAGAACATGGTTGGAGGATCAATTTACCAAAAAGTTAATTGATTCCTCAGACAAGGGTAACCTTTTTAGGTTTCCAGATAGATTCAGTGTCCATGACTCTGTCTCTAACGGACAAAAGACGTCTGAAGTTGGTTTCAGCCTGTCGAAACCTTCAGTCTCAATCATTCCATTCGGTAGCCTTATGCATGGAAATTCTAGGTCTTATGACTGCTGCATCGGACGCGATCCCCTTTGCTCGTTTTCACATGCGACCTCTTCAGCTCTGCATGCTGAACCAGTGGTGCAGGGATTATACAAAGATATCACAGTTAATATCTTTAAATCCGATTGTTCGACACTCTCTGACGTGGTGGACAGACCACCATTGTCTAGTTCAGGGGGCTTCTTTTGTTCTTCCATCCTGGACTGTGATCTCAACAGATGCGAGTCTGACAGGTTGGGGAGCTGTATGGGGGTCTCTGACAGTGCAGGGGGTTTGGAAATCTCAGGAGGCGAGATTACTAATCAACATTTTGGAACTCCGTGCGATTTTCAGAGCTCTTCAGTCGTGGCCTCTTCTGAAGAGAGAATCGTTCATTTGTTTTTCTGACGGACAATGTCACAACCGTGGCATATGTCAATCATCAAGGAGGGACTCACAGTCCTCTGGCCATGAAATAAGTATCTCGAATACTTGTATGGGCGGAATCCAGCTCCTGTCTAATTTCTGCGGTTCACATCCCAGGTATAGACAATTGGGAAGCGGATTATCTCAGCCGCCAGACGTTACATCCGGGCGAATGGTCTCTTCAACCAGAAGTTTTTCTTCAGATTGTTCAAATCTGGGGACTTTCAGAAATAGATCTGATGGCTTCTCATCTAAACAAGAAGCTTTCCAGGTATCTGTCCAAATCCAGGGATCCTCAGGCGGAGGCAGTGGATGCATTGTCACTTCCTTGGAAGTATCATCCTGCCTATATCTTTCCGCCTCTAGTTCTTCTTCCAAGAGTGATCTCCAAGATTCTAAAGGAGCGTTCGTTTGTTCTGCTGGTGGCTCCAGCATGGCCTCACAGGTTTTGGTATGCGGATCTTGTTCGGATGGCTACTTGCCAACCTTGGACTCTTCCGTTAAGACCAGACCTTCTTTCGCAAGGTACTTTTTTCCATCAGGATCTCAAATCATTAAATTTGAAGGTATGGAGATTGAACACTTGATTCTCAGTCATAGAGGTTTCTCTGACTCCGTAATTAATACTATGTTTCAGGCTCGTAAATCTGTGTCTAGGAAGATATATTATCGAGTCTGGAAGACTTACATTGCTTGGTGTTCTTCTCATCATTTTTCTTGGCATTCTTTTAGAATTCCTAGAATTTTACAGTTTTTCCAGGATGGTCTGGATAAAGGCTTGTCTGCAAGTTCCTTGAAAGGACAAATTTCTGGTCTCTCTGTGCTGTTTCACAGAAAGATTGCTAATCTTTCTGATATTCATTGTTTTTTACAGGCTTTGGTTCGTATTAAACCTGTCATTAAGTCAATTTCTCCTCCTTGGAGTTTGAATTTGGTTTTGAGGGCTCTTCAAGCTCCTCCGTTTGAACCTATGCATTCGCTGGATATTAAATTACTTTCTTGGAAAGTTTTGTTTCTTTTGGCCATCTCTTCTGCTAGAAGAGTTTCTGAATTATCTGCTCTTTCTTGTGAGTCTCCTTTTCTGATTTTTCATCAGGATAAGGCGGTGTTGCTAACTTCATTTAAATTTTTACCTAAGGTTGTGAATTCTAACAACATTAGTAGAGAAATTGTGGTTCCTTCATTATGTCCTAATCCTAAGAATTCTAAGGAAAGATCATTGAATTCTTTGGATGTAGTTAGAGCTTTGAAATATTATGTTGAAGCTACTAAAGATTTCCGAAAGACTTCTAGTCTATTTGTTATCTTTTCCGGTTCCAGGAAAGGCCAGAAGGCCTCTGCCGTTTCTCTGGCATCTTGGTTAAAGTCTTTGATTCATCATGCTTATGTTGAGTCGGGTAAAACTCCGCCTTAAAGAATTACAGCTCATTCTACTAGGTCAGTTTCTACTTCCTGGGCATTTAGGAATGAAGCTTCAGTTGATCAAATTTGCAAAGCAGCTACTTGGTCTTCTTTGCATACTTTTACTAAATTCTACCATTTTGATGTTTTTTCTTCTTCTGAAGCAGTTTTTGGTAGAAAAGTACTTCAGGCAGCTGTTTCAGTTTGATTCTTCTGCTTATAGTTTCAATCAATTTGTTTCACTTTTTTGGGTTGTGGATTATTTTTTAGCGGAATTGGCTGTCTTTATTTTATCCCTCCCTCTCTAGTGACTCTTGCGTGGAAGTTCCACATCTTGGGTATTTATATCCCATACGTCACTAGCTCATGGACTCTTGCTAATTAAATGAAAGAAAACATAATTTATGTAAGAACTTACCTGATAAATTAATTTCTTTCATATTAGCAAGAGTCCATGAGGCCCACCCTTTTTATGGTGGTTATGATTTTTTTGTATAAAGCACAATTATTCCAATTCCTTATTTTTTATGCTTTCGCACTTTTTTCTTATCACCCCACTTCTTGGCTATTCGTTAAACTGATTTGTGGGTGTGGTGAGGGGTGTATTTATAGGCATTTTGAGGTTTGGGAAACTTTGCCCCTCCTGGTAGGAATGTATATCCCATACGTCACTAGCTCATGGACTCTTGCTAATATGAAAGAAATTAATTTATCAGGTAAGTTCTTACATAAATTATGTTTTTTTATTTTGTGATAAAACCTCTAGTATCTTCGTAGGTACTTTTTCCTTATAACACATATAAGATATTTAATATGATTTAAATTCCATGGTTTTGTAAAGTTAAGTATGAAGTAACTTGTTTCTTCACAAACATTGTTATAGATAAAGCATCACTATTTATGTTTATCTTGTCAAAAGGTGTTTTTTTTTGTTTGTTTTTATTTTTCACAGGAACTGATGTTTGAAACGGAGAAAATTAAAAATGTGTTGGATGCAACAAACAGACGCAATCTGTATGAAACTCTTGAGAACATCCAAAGCAGGTAAACACGTGTAATTATTTGTTGAGACTGCGTGAGCTCTTACATTATAGTATATGCAAACATAAAACTCTATGAGGGTATACGCTTGATCATGTGACACAGGCTAATCAATGCAGATCACCCAGATCACTTTACATTTTGATTGCAATGTTTCTTATATGCTAAATTTAGGTCCTTTTTCTGAGGATTTGATGCTTTTCAAGAGGAGTGTTAAAGGGACATGAAACCCAAAAAATGTATTTCATGATTCATATATAGAATACAATTTTAAAAAGTTTCCAATTTACTTCTATTATCAAATTTGCTTTGTTCTCTTGATAATCTTTGTTGAAGAGATACCTAGATAGATAGCGTGCCCATGTCTGGAGCACTACATGAAATAGTAAATAGTGCTTTCATCTAGTGCTCTTGCTAATGTATAGCATTGTTGCAAAACTGCCTTACTGCTTTTCAACAAAGGATAACAAGAAAACAAATAAAAATTAAATAGAAGTAAATTGGAAAGTTGTTTAAAATTCTATGCTCTAGCTAAATCATGAAAGAAGAAAAATTGTGGGTTTTATGTTCCTTTAAATTGTTTTAGCATGTGCTATGGTGATATGAGAGTAGACAGAACAATGCTATTGTTTATATAAAGCTAGCTCTTAAAGGGATGTTTTACTCCAAATGTTTTCGTCATTTTTATGAAGATATTGATTTTTTGTTTAAAAATCTGAAGTAATTTTTTCTTTATATTTAAACTGAAACTGTATCAGTTGTGCACAACTATTCCAATCCTGCTGATAGGTGCTTTGTACTAATGCTCATTCGTTGATTAGTAGCTCCTTCCTACTAACGTTCATTGAACATTTGAAGGAGGTTCCATATGAGCCAATGAACATTATCAGGATACTTCAGCTTTATAGTTATATTTTTCAGGCAAATAGGTCTGTGTGTTTGAATTCTGCTCTTTTATGAATGACATAATTGTTTTGAGCACAGGATCTCTGTGATATATGCAGCTTATTTTTTATGTCTTTCTTTACTTTGTGTTAGGACTTTTTGTTTCTATGCATATTTTTATGCATGTTTTGTGCTTGTGTCTGCAGTTACGTTTGTATTTTCCATCATTCCTGGCATGTGTTGTCTTTATAAACAAAGTTAGAGAGTACATATTATTACAAATGAATAAAATAGATCTTATTCTCTGTTTATTACTGGTGCACACCCTTAATATAACTGTACTTTTAAAACAAAAGTTAGGGGGTTAAGTACAAAAGGTATTAGTACTGCCAAATTCTAAATAGCAAAGTTCAGTGACAACCTATTTCTGTATTAAACCCAAAAGGGAATCAGCAAAAAAACACAATAAAAACCGTCAAATCATACCCTTAAATATTAATCTTGTGCATAAATTAGGAATTGAACATTCAGATATATTTATGTTTAAGTGCAATACACAAATATCTGGATTTTCACAGATATCGGTTTGGTGCACTTTAACACTAACATATTTGATGCTGATAATCAGACCTGCAACACCCTAGCCGCAAATTGAACCCATATGATTGAAAGTGGGTAATATCTAGGTGAGGATATATCTGTCTTCTGAATAGTTACTATAAAGAGATGGGAACCTGCAAACCATACACCTAATAAACAGATCTTATTATGTTATAAAACATCCTTTATCAGTAAGTGTCCCAAATAGATCCTTCTTAAAGTCTGGCACAACAAAGTTTCTTTAAAAGTACCCATGACAATAAAGAAAAGCAATGCATTCAATGCAATATTGCAATGTATATATACTTCTAATCGATACTCCACAGCTCAACTCCAATAGATCAGTTCTCCTTATTTTCCAGAAGTCACTCAAAAGCTTCCAATAGCGTGTACACCCAGCCCATATGGATTTTCTAATGCTTAAGGGACATTCCGGTTAAAATTAAACTGCACATAGATGAAGTATGTGTTTAGTAGAAACATATTTGCAGTATACAAGTATTGGCAAAAATGCTCCTAGTAAAAGTTATCACTGTTTAAGTGTTACCATTTTTCTCTGCATGTGAAGCATAACTAGATATTAGAAAATCCAAAAAGCAGCAGCACTATTTAAAAGTATTTATTGCTAAGTACAGCAAAATAAAAATGCAACATTTCGGATCTGTCAGTCCTTAATCATGCAGGTTCGATATTCTCAGTGCACCAACATTTTATATAATGCAGCTGCTCAGAGCACCAGTGGGGCTTGTATCACGTCAGCAATTAACACATTTCAGTTGTAATTTTTAATTATTAAATTTGGGTGTAAAATGTAGATCTATAATATGATGAGGCATTAAAGAACAAAGTAATTTTGTATTGCAGTAATAATCTTCATTTAAAACTGTGCCATATTATTTGTAATGTAAAATAAAGTTTATAAAATGTTTATACTTATATTTGGCTCATCATCCTCACATTTAGAGTATTCAGCTTTTAAGTGTTGGCGGAAGTTAACCTTTCTGAGCTGGGTGGATTATTTTCATCTGTGTTTGTCTGGTCCCCGTCTAGAGAAAGGTTGTTCTCTGTATCTCCTCTGTGTGCAGAACCCTCTTTTTGCATTGTGCACCGTATTTTGGGCTTGATTACAAGGGAGGTGCAAACTGTTTTGCACAAGCGATATCGTCTTTTTGCAAGCATTTTTAATTGCGCTATTACATATATATGTGTGTGTGTGTGTGTGTGTGCACACTACTAATAGTGTTATTATATTTCTAATAATTATTCTATTTTTTTTAGGCTTTCTCTCTGTGAAAAAGCATTGTCTGAATACTTGGAAATAAAGCGTTTAGCTTTTCCTCGGTTTTACTTTGTCTCTTCTGCAGACCTATTAGATATTCTGTCTAAAGGCACGCAGCCCAAAAAGGTATGGATTTTGATGCACTAACAAACAAATATTAAAATAATTTTGGAAACGTTATATTTATTCATATATTTAGAAGATAGTGATGCAGCCCCAATGATATAACGCCATGCAAAAAGGTAAGATGGCTAAATATCCTATAAGTTGCTGTCACTCTTTAGGAGCTAACAACATCATTAGTTTCTGACTTCAGAGCATGAAATATAGCCAAGTATATGAAGCAACTGACATTTTGTATTCAATTGCAATTTAGATAAGCTGTATGCATTTTTGGAAAATGCACTTTTAAATAAAAGGTAAGAGACAAAAAAAAATGCATAACTATTTATTTGCCAAAATCAATTTCAGAAGGGTTCAGTCTTTGAAATCTAAGTTAATTTATTTTGTCAGATTGTGCAGCTCTTGTTTGCTATGCTGAGCCTTCTTTGCTAGGCTTAACACTACAGCGTTCTCTGACTGCCAGTGGTTGTGAAGTAGAATTCTTGATGCTTTTTTGTACAGTCCCTGGGGAGATGATGCAGTCTCAGCAGTAGTTGATTTGGGGGGTGTGAGGGGGACCAATTCCCATAGTTCCACTAGTCAAACCATCAGCTATGCTACATTTTTTATCTGTACATTTCTGACAAAATAATTAGGTCATAAAATGGAAAAAAAAGACTGCACAGCCAAAAATACTCTTTTTTTTTTTTTACTTTGACAAACAGGGCTGCAACACATCGCAGCTAAGGTGTTGAAATATTAACAGATATATCTTTGAATTGTTTTCTTTTTCTTTTTTCTTTATTGTTACTACATTTGAAAGACATTTAAGGTTACAATACCACATCCAATTAAGCTTTCTCTCTTTTTAAGTCATTCTATAAAAGTAGTTTAATTTCAACATATATTAAACTTTATTTATAACATTCTTGTCTCTTTGACAACTTTCTAGTATTAACTGAAAAAAGTTACTTCATTATCTTTTTTTTTGTTTAAATTTGAATTATAATTTAATTTAAAATATAAAGTGAGAATCAATGTCTGTTATATGGCATATACTTTTCTTAAATATGATGTAACTGCTGTAAATGAAGTAGATTAATAATTTTAACAAATATATAGATACGGAAAGACCAATAGAAGACTGTGAATTAAAAACTTTTGCATAGAACGACAGATATAAAAAGAAGTGGGAACCTCGCTAGTTAGCTTGCAGGGAGATATATATATGTGTGTGTGCGTATGTTAGTATATGTGTGTGTGTGTATTTATATATATATATATATGTGTGTGTGTTTATGTGTGTATATATATATATATATATTTATTATTATTATTATTATTCTTTATTTATAACGCGCCAACAGATTCTGCAGTGCTGCCCATGGGTACAAGGATAAAAGTACAACTGAGAAACTATACAATAAAAGACAAAATTTTACAGACCGATACAGGGGGAATTGAGGGCCCTATTCCCGTTGGAACTTACAATCTAGATGGGTAGGAGGTGGGGACTGCAAAGGTGGGAATGATATTAGTGGGGAGATGAGGGCAACTGTTGGGTTAGTGAAGTTCATTTGTTAATGAGTCGGGTTATAGGCTTCCCTGAACAAAAAGGTCTTTAGGGAACGTTTAAAGGAGGAGAGGTTAGGGGATAGTCTGACGGCTCAAGGAAGTGCATTCCAGAGGGTCGGTGCCGCACTAGAGAAGTCCTGTAGTCTAGCATGAGAGGAGGTGATGGTAGAGGATGCAAGGAGCAGGTCATTGGTGGATATTAGGGGATGGGCTGGAGTATATTTGTTGATGAGTGAGGACAGGTAGGGTGGGGCAGCATTGGTGAGGGCTTTGTAGGTCAGGGTGAGAATTTTGAATTTAATTCTGCTGTGAATGGGGAGCCAGTGAAGGGACTCACAGAGAGGTGCAGCAGAAACGGAGCGTCGAGAGAGGTGGATTAGCCTGGCAGATGCATTTAGGATGGATTGAAGGGGAGAGAGGGAGTCCAGTTAGCAAGTTATTGCAGTAGTCAAGTCGGAAAATTACCAGGGAGTGGATAAGCAGTTTAGTAGTTTTGTCACTCAGAAACTGAAGAATTTTGGAGATATTGCGTAGATGGTTGCGGCAGGATGAAGAGAGCAGTTGGATGTGTGGAATGAAGGACAGATTTGAGTCAAGTGTGACTCTGAGGCAGCGGACTTGGGGTGATCGGGAGATAGTGGTGCCTCCAACAGTGATGACAAAATTAGAAACTGTAGTAGAGTTAGAGGGGGGATTAGAAGTAGTTCGGTCTTGGCCATGTTTATGTTTAGGTGGTGAGAGGCCATCCAGGAGGAAATGCCAGATAAGCAGTTGCTGATGTGTGAATTGACTGAAGGAGAGAGTGCAGGGGTGGAAAGGTAGATCTGGGTGTCATCAGCATAGAGGTGGTAGTTGAAGCCATAGCTGTTAAGTTTACCCAGTGAAGAAGTGTAAATAGAGAAGAGTAGAGGACCCAGGACAGAGCCTTGAGGTACTCCAACAGACAGAGGCAATGGAGAGGAGGAGCCACCAGCAAAAGAGACGGAGAAGGATCTGTTAGAGAGATAAGAGTGAATCCAGGAGGGGGCAGTGTCACAGAGCCCAAGAGAGCTTAGAGTACGTAGGAGAAGGGGATGGTCAACAGTGTCAAAGGCAGCAGAGATGTCAAGTAAGATGAGTATAGAGTAGTAGCCTTTGTTTTTAGCAGAAAGGAGATCATTAGTAACCTTGGTGAGGGCAGTCTCAGTTGAGTGTTGGGGACAGAAGCCAGATTGCAGGGGGTCGAGCAGTGAGTTGGAGGACAGGAAATGGGTTAGGCTATTTTTGAAGCTAGCGGGAGCAGTGATATGGGACGGTAGTTTGCAGGAGAGTTAGGGTCAAGGGAGGGTTTTTTGAGGATGGGGGTGACCTTTGCATGTTTGAAGGAGGCAGGGAATGAGCCGGTTGAAAGGGATAGGTTGAATATGTGGGTAAGAGCCAGAGTGAGGGTGGGAGACAGAGAAGGTATTAGATGCAAAAGAATAGGGTCAAGTGGGCAGGTAGTGAGGTGTGAGGAAGACAATAGGGAAGCCACTTCACTCTCAGTGGTTGGGAGGAGGATGCAGAGAGGGGCAGAGGGGGTAACTGGGGTGAAGTTGGGAGATTGCAGGCTTGTGTTGGGATGTTTCTTTGGATGGTAAGTGTTTTATTGAAAAAGTAGTCAGCTAGGTCTTGAGCACTGAACGCAGATGAGGGTGGTGGTGCAGGTGGGTAGAGAAGAGAGTTGAAAATGGAGAAGAGTCTTTTAGGGTTTGGGGAGTGAGTGGATATAAGAGAAGAGAAGTAGGTTTGCTTAGCTAAGTGAAGGGCAGAGGTGTAAGAGTAAAGGATTAACTTATAGTGCATGAAATCAGGTTCAGAGGAGGATTTTCTCCAGGCTTGCTCAGCAGTGCGGGAGCATTTTTGTAGGTGGCGTGTTTGCTGGGAGTGCCAGGGCTGGAGCTGATGACCTGGGGCTTTGTGAAGTTGGGGCGGAGCGATGGTGTCAAGTACAGAGGAGAGAGTATTGTTGTAGTGGGTTTTGGCAAGGTCAGGGCAAGATATTGTGGGAGAGACGTATTTGAATAAGGTTGGAGAGTTGGGGAGGGTCAACAGTGTGCAGATTTCTTGTGCGCGGTCAAGGGGGGGAAAGTAGGTTTAGCCTGTACATTAAGATTAAAGGTGAGCATACACACACCTAATATGAGCTTGTGGAACATCCCTTTCCGAAACAAAACTATGGGCATTAATATGAATTTGCCCCCCTCCCACTTTGCGCTTATAAAAGCTGCCACACTTCTGAGAAGGCTTTCCACAAGATTATGAAATGTAGGGGGCACTGATGTTGGACGAGAGTCTGGCTTACAGTCGGCCTTCCATTTCTTTCTAAAGGTGTTCAGTGGGGTTAAGGTTGAGATTCCATGATCAGACTGCCATATAGTTAATCGTGATCATTACTCTAGAGAGCAAATTTCCACTCCTCCAGAGCCCATTTGCACAATGTTTTACTTCACTCCAGCGTGCTTGGCATTGCAAGTGTTGATGTGAAGCTTGTGCACAGCTGTTCAGCCATGGAAACCCTTTTTTATGAAGCTCCTGACATACAGTTCTTGTGCTGATGCTGCTTCCAGTTTGGAACTCTATTGCGAGTGATACAATGTTTACGTGTTGTGTGTGTGTGTGTGTATATACAATTAAAATTATGGGGAGGCGAAAAGTGAGTTTAAAATCCTCCACTAAATACAAAATGTAGAGAAAATAACTCATTGTGTAAACTATTTACAAATCTAGACAAGTCAGAAGACTTGCTTTTCCCACAGAAACTCTCCAATTACACTGTTTCCAATGCACGCTGTCCTGGGATTGGTCTGAATCACTGTACTAACCCTAGCTAAGCGTAAAAGCTGTGTAATGCGGCAATGCTATGGCGTAAAGGGAAGTCTGCTTTAAAAAGCAGGCTAAAAGTAAAAAGGTGAGTCGTGAACCTCATTTGCATATCTTACCCAGAATCCTTTGCTGCATTGGAAACAGTGTAATCAGAGAGTTTCTGTGGGAAAAACAAGTCTTCTGACTTGTCTAGATTTGTAAATAGTTTACACAATGAGTTTATTTTTTAGAGGGTTTATAGTAGTGGTGTATCTGTGTAGAGTTTGTATATGAGAGAGTGGTTGCTTTACTAAGCACTGGATTGATATATGATTTGCACTACACAATAATTGTTTTAAAGGGATAGATAGGTCAAAATTGAAATGAGCATAAATGCATTTTAATTTGCAAAAATTCTTCTAGTAAAAGTTATTTGTTTTTCTGCGGCATACGCACATATACTGTGAGAGTCTGTGCGCCAGTATTGAAGCTCAGAGAGCTGAAGGTGGTTTGTATTGCTTCTGTTAAAGACTAACACCTAGATTTAGAGTTTTGTCGGTAAAGACCTGCGGTGCTAACGCTGCTTTTTTTTCCAGCGCACCCTTAAGACAACGCTGGTATTTAGGGTTGTCTGAATGGCTGCGTTAGCCTCAGAAAAGGGAGCATTGAGCATATTTTAGCTCCACTTCAACCCTCAATACCAGCGTTGCGTAAGTCAGCGGTAAGCTGGAAAAACGTGCTCGTGCACGATATCCCCATAGGAAACAATGGGGCTGAGCTGGCTGAAAAAAAAACTAACACCTGCAAAAAAGCAGCGTTCAGCTCCTAACGCAGCCCCATTGTTTCCTATGGGGAAACACTCTCTAAGTCTACACCTAACACGCTAACATGAACCCCAAGTCTAAACACCCCTAATCTTACACTTATTAACCCCTAATCTGCCGCCCCCGCTATCGCTGACACCTGCATTATATTATTAACCCCTAATCTGCCGCTCTGGACACCGTCGCAACCTACATTATAGCTATGAACCCCTAATCTACTGCCCCTAACATCGCCGACACCTATATTATATTTAATACCCCCTAATCTGCCCCCCCCAACGTCGCCGCCACCTACCTACACTTATTAACCCCTAATCTGCCGACCGGACCTCGCCGCCACTATAATAAATGTATTAACCCCTAAACCGCCACACTCCCGCCTCGCAAACACTATAATAAATTGTATTAACCCCTAATCTGCCCTCCCTATCATCGCCGCCACCTACTTACAAATATTAACCCCTAAACTGCCGCCCCCCAACATCGCCGCTACCATTATAAATTTATTAACCCCTAAACCTAAGTCTAACCCTAACCCTAACACCCCCCTAACTTAAATATAATTTAAATAAAATGAAATAAAATTACTATCATTAAATACATTTTTCCTATTTAAAAATAAATACTTAGTTATAAAATAAACCCTAATATAGCTACAATATAACTATTAGTTATATTGTAGCTATTTTAGGATTTATATTTATTTTACAGCAACTTTGTATTTATTTTAACTAGGTACAATAGCTATTAAATAGTTAAAAACTATTTAATAGCTACCTAGTTAAAATAATTACAAAATTACCTGTAAAATAAATCCTAACCTAAGTTACAAATACACCTAACACTACACTATCAATAAATTAATTAAATAAATTACCTACAATTAGCTAAACTAAAATACAATTAAATAAACTCATCTATAATACAAAAAAAACCTAACACTAAATTACAGAAAATAAAAAAAAATTACAAGAAGTTTAAACTAATTACACCTAATCTAAGCCCCCTAATAAAATAAAAAAGCCCCCCCCCCCAACATTAAAACCCACCACCCACATACCCCTACTCTAACCCACCCAAACCCCCTTAAATAAACCTAACACTAACCCTCTGAAGATCTCCCTACCTTGAGTCGTCTTCACTCAGCCGAGCCGAATTCTTCATCCAAGCGGAGCAAGAAGATGTCCTCCATCCGGTAGAAGTCTTCATCCAAGCGGGGCAAGAAGAGGTCCTCCATCCAGTAGAAGTCTTCATCCAAGCGGGGTCTTTTATCTTCATCCATCCGGAGCGGAGCCATCTTCCAGCCAGCCGATGCGGAGACATCCTCTTCAACCGACGGACTAACGACGAATGATGGTTCCTTTAATGGACGTCATCCAAGATGGCGTCCCTCGAATTCCGATTGGCTGATAGGATTCTATCAGCCAATCAGAATTAAGGTAAGAAAAATCTGATTAGGATTCTATCAGCCAATCGGAATTAAGGTAAGAAAAATCTGATAGGATTCTATCAGCCAATCGGATTGACCTTGCATTCTATTGGCTGTTCCGATCAGCCAATAGAATGCGGCTGGCTGGAAGATGGCTCCGCTCCGGATGGATGAAGATAGAAGACCCCGCTTGGAGGAAGACTTCTACCGGATGGAGGACCTCTTCTTGCCCCGCTTGGATGAAGAATTTGGCTCGGCTGAGTGAAGACCACTCAAGGTAGGGAGATCTTCAGGGGGTTAGTGCTAGGTTTATTTAAGGGGGGTTTGGGTGGGTTAGAGTAGGGGTATGTGGGTGGTGAGTTTTAATGTTGAGGGGGGGTATTGTATTTTTATTTACAGGTAAAAGAGCTGATTACTTTGGGGTAATGCCCTGCAAAAGGCCCTTTTAAGGGCTGGTAAAAGAGCTGATTACTTTTTAATTTAGAATAGGGTAGGGCATTTTATTATTTTGGGGGGCTTTTTTATTTTATTAGGGGGCTTAGATTAGTAGTTTAAACTTCTTGTAAAAAATTTTTATTTTCTGTAATTTAGTGTTTGTTTTTTTTTGTATTATAGATGAGTTTATTTAATTGTATTTTAGTTTAGCTAATTGTAGGTAATGTAATTCATTTATTGATAGTGTAGTGTTAGGTATACTTGTAACTTAGGTTAGGATTTATTTTACAGGTAATTTTGTAATTATTTTAACTAGGTAGCTATTAAATAGTTATTAACTATTTAATAGCTATTGTACCTAGTTAAAATAAATACAAAGTTGCCTATAAAATAAATATAAATCCTAAAATAGCTACAATGTAACTAATAGTTATATTGTAGCTATATTAGGGTTTATTTTATAGCTAAGTATTTATTTTTAAATAGGAAAATGTTATTTAATGATAGTAAATTTATTTAGATTAATTTAAATGATATTTAAGTTAGGGGGTGTTAGGGTTAGGGTTAGACTTAGGTTTAGGGGTTAATAACTTTATTATAGTAGTAGCGACGTTGCGGGCGGGAGATTAGGGGTTAATATTTGTAGCTAGGTGGTGACGATGTTAGGGAGGGCAGATTAGGGGTTAATACAATTTATTATAGTGTTTGCGAGGCGGGAGTGTGGCGGTTTAGGGGTTAATAAATTTATTATAGTGGCGGCGAGGTCCGGTCGGCAGATTAGGGGTTAATAAGTGTAGGTAGGTGGCGGCGACGGTTGGGGGGGCAGATTAGGGGTTCATAAATATAATATAGGTGTCAGCGATGTTAGGGGCAGCAGATTAGGGGTTCATAGGTATAATGTAGGTTGCGGCGGTGTCCGGAGCGGCAGATTAGGGGTTAAAAAAAAATTATTATAGGGTTTGCGATGTGGGGGGGCCTCGGTTTAGGGGTTCATAGGTAGTTTATGGGTGTTAGTGTACTTTATAGCACAGTAGTTAAGAGCTTTATGTTCCGGCGTTAGCCCATAAAACTCTTAACTACTGACTTTTTTTTTGCGGTTGGTGTCTTGTCGGTAGAGGCTCTACCGCTCACTTCTTCCAAGACTCTAAATACCAGCGTTGGGCAAATCCCATAGAAAACATAGGATACGCAATTGACGTAAGGGGATCTGCGGTAGCCTCGAGTCGCGGAAAGAAAGTGAGCGGTAGACCCTTTCCTGTCTGACTCTAAATACCAGCGGGCGTTAAAAAGCAGCGTTAGGACCCCTTAATGCTGCTTTTGACGGTAACGCCAAACTCTAAAGCACTGACTCTCTGAGCTTCAATACGGATGCACGGCCCTTACAGTATATCTGCGTATGCTGCAGTAAAACAGTAATAACTTTTACTAGAAGCACAGTTGCGAATAGAAGTATATTGCAAAAACTCTTCTATTTTACATTGCAATGCACCCAAGCACATTTAAATTGCGACCTTTGTATCCCTTTAAACATGCAGCCATATATTTTTGCTGTTATGTTCTTTTGGCCTAGGAAATGTATTTGCTGTAAATGTCCTCTAAAAGCATTGCGCAACCTATTATCTGGAATGAGAGTTATTTTATTTTTTTTCCTTTTGCTATTTTTCCTTTTGAGTAGGAAGTACTAATCTACCCTTGATCTTAAGCCATGCATTATAGCACAAGTGCCTGCCTGCATGTGATAGTAATGTTTAGTTGTGGCCTGTATCCCTGATGAGCACATGACCCCTGTGTCTGACATGCATTAACAACAATAGAGAGAACAGACAAAACACGCTACGGATCACAGCTTAGGCGCATCTTATCTACAGATGATAAGTAGTGCTAAGAGCTCAGTGTTGTTTTTCATAGTGTCACTGACCTAGCTGTTGACGCGATGGTAATGAGCTTTCTTGAGTTTCTTTAAATGTCATTCTGATATCCTTCTTCAAGCAATAATCTGCCAACTTGTGTGACAGCTAAAGACCTATTTATTCTGCTGTTGTTCAGCTAGATAATTATGCCGAAGATTTACACTATGCTCTTCATAAACAGACAATGGCAATTCATCCAGAGACAATTTGGTGGTTTGAGAAATATCCGTTTTAATGCTGTTTAAAGATCAATATTAAAACCACATGATGCCAAAGTTTATGCTGGACAAGCAATTCACTAACATTATTTGTCAAGCAATTAATTTTCTATCTTGATTCAGTGCACATAAATCAGAAGCAAAAAATGTGAGTGCAGTTAACAAACATGCTGTTTGTTTTACAGTCTATTTTAACCTCAGCCTGACTAGTTTCTAGATTTTATGTTAACAGATCATTTTAGTCCATTTTTTTTAATAAAAAAAGAGCATAATTTCAATACACTGGGAAAAAAATAATGATACATTTATACTGAAACTAAAAGACAGTTGTGTAGCTCCTACATATGGTCACTTGCTGCTAAGAACAATTCCCACACGTCTATTGGTAGAAAGAGACATACCCCTATAAGCTTGACAAAGAAATGTTGCTTTATTTAAAACCAATACAAAAAAGCATAAAACTAATATATTTTTAATCTTTTTTTTAATAAAAAAACAAACAAACAAATAAATTGATTGGAGCTTTAAAATGCATTATTCTCCATTTTAGCATGTCTTAAAGCCATCTCCATTGTATTTATATGTATCCTGTTTTAGGCAACACTACACTCACTTTTCTATAATACATGCACTGGTTTGGTTACAATTTATACCCACATGTAGGCAGATTGTTTTTTTACAAAACGTTAAAAATACATTAGCCTGTATAGGTCATCTTGAATAAAAAACACAGATGTTCTAATTCAGCTAATCATGGCTGTTGAATGACTTTGCTGTTCTTGCTAGAAACCTGAATTACTATGTAGAAAACACATGTTTTGTTTTAAAGAATTTTATTGCTTGAAATATTGAAATATCAACAACAGTTGTATTTCACTAAAATCTTAGCTAAAAAAATCATTATAGTTTTTATATTGCTCAAGAATAACAAAATGACCTTCCATGTATTATTATTATTATTATATTATTATTATAGTATTATTCATGTGTGTAGCATCCAGCCACTAGCTATTTCCCAGTAGTGAGTCTACATGGGTAGTTTTCAAGGGTACCAAGAAAACAAAGTAAATTTGGCAACAGATGTAAATTGAAAAGTATCTTCAAATTGCACGTTCTGACACATTTATTAAAACGTTTTCTGTATATTTTTTTTTTTTCTAATTTAAAGGGAAAGTCATAATGAAACTTTTATAATTCAAACATATGTTTTATTCTTTCACAGTACATACAAGATCTGTGTATTCATGAAATACACAACCCCAGCATTTCCTCCTATGTGTGAAGAATGTATGTTTTTAGCTGATGCCCAGTATGTAAAATGGACATGTTTAGAAAAATCAGATATCCAATAAGGCTGGTCAGATATGTTGTAAAAATAGTTTTACAGCTTTTGTATTGCTGTTGCTACCCAAATGTATTTACTCAAAGATGTGTACATACTTTTTTACTGCTATAGTTAAAAAAAGATCAAAGAGCCGCTACAGGACCATAATAGTCAAAAACCTGCATGTTTTGATTTGGGCATATAATTTTAAGACTATCAACCTTACACTACTGTGTGATTAACTAAAAATGGGTTAAATACACAGTAGAAGTGCCTTTCAGGACCAGCAGGGCAATGCTGCTCCCGAACAGAAATTGCCACTAATCAGCAGCACTAGTTGCACAACTGATTTGTGCTCTGTTGATTGGATCAGCAGCGAGTTCCGTTCAGGACCAGTAATATTCAGCAGGCCCAGAGCAGCACTTCTACTGTGTGTTTAACTCCTTTGCAGGGTTGATAGTCTTAACATGACATGCACCAAAGGAATAGAACATTTCATTGTTGACTTTTATGGTCGTTTACAAATGTATATAGCAAAGGCTCCATATCGTTGTTAATGCAACAGTATGTCACATTATTAACACTTTCTGGCTTATGAGACAACTTGTGAAGATTTAACAATATTTCAACTCATTCTTATGTAGGAACTTGTTAACTGATTTATTGGCACATACATTGTACAAATTAAAACATGTTAAATAGTAATTTGTACATGTATTTCTATCTGTATATTATAATGCCTTTTTATTTGTAACTAAACAACTTTTTATTTTATTTAGGTGACACGTCATTTAGCCAAACTGTTTGACAATATTGTTGATCTTGAGTTTAAAGAACACGATGCAAATGAGCTTACAGACTTAGCATCTGGGATGTACAGCAAGGAGAAAGAATTTGTTTCATTCAGTGAGACATGTCACTGTACTGGCCAGGTAATTGTTCCGCCTCCTGAATTAGATTATCATTTCATTCAATATATAATGCTTCATTTATATTGGCAAACTAGTTTTATTTTGTCCATCCAATAAAAAACTGTACACCACAATTACAGTAGAATTGAAAAATGGAAAAATACACAAAAGAAAATGCAATAGCACTTTCTTTGAATTTGAATTGAGCAGTAGAATAGTTTCAAAGTGAAATCAAATTTTCCTCCCCTGTATTGTGTGGCATCCATTAGCCAATCACAAAATTCATATACATACATATTGTGCAGCAGTTTTGCACATGCTCAGTAGGGGCTGGAGCCCCAGAAATTGTATGTTGGAAATTGTGTGTGTGTGTTTTTTTTTTAATATATAAATGATATGCTCTATTTGAATCATGAAACTTTAATTTTGACTTTAGTGGCCCTTCAAGGACATTACCAACAGTGGTGTACATCATTCACTTTATTTTATTAGTGTATATAAAAATGGACTAGAACAGCTAAATTAAAAACTGTGATTACCTTTTCCTGAAGAATAGTTTGTGGTAAGTTTTATATTATTATAATATATAAAATATAATGGTTAAATATGAACTTTGAAGTATATTTTATGGAATTGTATTCCCTTAAAGGGATAGAGAAGTCAAAATGAAATATTTATGATTCCGATAGAGTACAGCTTAAAAAACAACAAACCCTTTGAGTGCTAAGCTGAAGACATATACCACTGGAAAGGATAGGCGATTACCTTTCCAATGGTGGGTATTGGGGGTCTGTAGCTGCTTAGATCCCTGAGATACAGGTTTCTAAGCAGTATGCCCCCTTTCCCTATACTTTGTATTGACAATTTTAAATAAAGTTGCGCGATGACGTCATCACATCATTGCGCGTGACGTCACCGCACGTAACGGGAAGCCCCGGCGATGCCTGTCATTATGCATGCCCGATCGCCGGGGTAAGAGCGGGTGGGGGCCCCCAGATTGCAAAAATGCTAGTTGAGTGCTAATTACGGCTCTGAGCCGTCCTTAGCACTCAAGGGGTTAAGAAATTGATTTTACTTCTGTTATCAGATTTACCTATTTCTTATGTCATTATTTGCTGAAATGTTGCTCCTCCCCATGGGTGCATACTGCATAAGCTTAGGAGCACTATATGGCAGAAGTGTATACACAAAGAGCATGCTCCAGAGCCTACCTCAGTATGCTCTCTTGGAAATGAGTGAAGTTATAATAAAGGATGCCAAGAAAAATAGGTAGATAATAGAAATATGTTGCATTGTGTTTAATTGTATACTCTATCGGAAGGCAAACTTATGATTTCTAATTCAATGTCCCTTTTAAAGGGATGCTAAACACCTTGTAATTACAAGACATTTCTGCTGTGTTGCTACTGAATAATCTATCAGCCAAGTCTTAATGTTTTTAAAATAATTTACATCCTTTTTACTGCAATTATTTTTTAATAGCCAAATCCCACCCACCGTTTGCCTTATTTGGAGAAGCCAATCTGTTCTTTAGTCTGTAGACAACAAGGCTAGCCACAGTCATACATTTAGTATAAAGTACTCTGGTTTGCAGTTGTAATTAGTTAACGCCAATTAGTGAAAGATATGTAGCAGGGTTTACCTTGAAAAGTGTTCAGGGCGCTTTCATGTTCTGTGATGTTGAAATTACACGAAAAAGGAGCAAAATAAATAAAGAAAATATACTGCAAAGTTGTTTCATTGCACATAACTAAATATTTTACTAAAAATCTCAAGGCATTTACTGTCTCTAAGTGTTATATATCAATACACCTAAAGAACACTTTGTTTTGCAGAAACACATTTGCTTAAAGGGACATTATACACTCATTTTTTCTTTGCATAAATGTTTTGTAGATGATCTATTTATATAGCCCATAAACGTTTTATTTTAAATAAATGTATAGTTTTGCTTATTTTTAAATAACATTGCTCTGATTTTCAGACTCCTAACCAAGCCCCAAAGTTTTATGTGAATACTGTCAGCTACCTTCTCCAGCTTGCTCCTGTTTGTGTAAAGGGTCTTTTCATATGCAAAAGAAGGGGGAGGGGGGGAGTGTCTTATTTGCCACTTGCAGTGGGCTTTCCAGCTACCTTTTCAACAAAGCCAAACTGAGAGCTTCTAAGTAAGTTTTTAAACAGTTTTATACTGGATTTTTATATCAGTATCTGTGCATCTTATTCTTTATAGTAGTGTCTATTACATGCAGTTATATGAAAATGAGTGTATACTGTCCCTTTAACTAAAGATAACAGCAGATCATAGTGTTCTCACCCTCCTACCCTTCTAGATTTACAGGAATCCTCCTGTATTTGTTTTGTCTTGTCTCTTACAAGTTTTGTATCCTAGTTTTATTTAAACTAATGGTACCCATGGACAGCGCTGCGGAACATGCGTGAGCTTTATAAATAAAGTATAATAAGAATAACATTTGCTTTTCCTAAACCCACGTGATTTTTAAATTGAAATATATTAGGTAGAGCATTGGCTAAAAAAGATTGAAGACACAATGCAGGAAACCATACGATACCACATCACTGAGGCTGTGACTGCGTATGAGGAGAAACCCAGAGATCAGTGGATATTTGACTACCCGGCTCAAGTTGCACTAACAAGTTCACAAATCTGGTGGACTATTGATGTCGGAATTGCTTTTGACAGATTAGAAGAAGGCTTTGAAACGGCTCTTAAGGATTACAACAAAAAACAGGTATGGTCTGCTGATGTTAAAATCTTTTAATTCGTTTAACAAAGAAAATTGCATCACTACATTCCATTCTGCAGTATTTTATGCTTCTAATCAGATGCCTCTTCCAGTAGCGTATTGCTGCACACAAGCCTACCTACATATGCTCTTCAACAAAGGATACCAAGAGAACAGAGCACATTTGATAACAGAAGTTAATTGAAACTTTGTTTAAAATTGCATGTTCTTTCAGACTTATGAAAGCTTAATTTTGACTTTACTATCACTTTTAAGCATGTTTGATAAAATACATCTCAGTAAAATCTGAAATACACTAGTTATATGCTATATAATGTTTAAAACGAACCTTCAACCAGCATTACCAGGGATTATAGATAGTAACATAACTGATTGATCAAGGTTGGGAGGGGTGCTACTTGTTTTGTTATTGTTATTAAAGCAGAGTTATGGGGGGCAAAGCAACAGTGGTTCCCCTATAATATACTGTATGTACCTGTGATGATTTATGTTTGATCCATTTGCATTACAGCTGGTGCCAGGAAACATTCTTTTCAGTTACAGGTTGCAAAAAAACAGACAGGACTGCGACCCACACTAAAAACTGCATTTCCAGCTTCCCAGTTAAAATATTGTGAATTGGAATTTTCTGCGGTGTTTTGTTTGTTCACATTTTATGCCACAATTGTAATTGTCAATTGCTAGTGTTTGTGGGAGGGTAGTTTGTATTTACAAGGCTTATTGTAAATAAAGACAATAGTATTCAGACCTATCTCATAATCTATACATTAAAGGGACAAGAAACTCACTTTCATGATTCTGAGAATGATTTAAAACAGTTAAAAACCAAAACTTTTAATCTACTTCTATTTTCAAATTTACTATGGCCTAGATTACGAGTTTTGCGTTAGAGGCTGTGCGGTGCTAACGAGCAGTTTATGCTCACCGCTCACTTACAGACAGCACTGGTATTACGGGTTTTTAGAAACCCGGCGTTAACCGCAAAAAAGTGAGCGAAGAGCAAAATTTTGCTCCACATCTCACCTCAATACCAGCGCTGCTTACGTTAGCGGTGAGTAGGTAAAATGTGCTCGTGCACGATTTCCCCATAGGGATCAATGGGGGAGAGCCGGCTGAAAAAAAGTCTAACACCTGCAAAAAAGCAGCGTAAAGCTCCTAACGCAGCCCCATTGATTCCTATGGGGAAATAAAAGTTATGTCTACACCTAACACCCTAACATGAACCCCGAGTCTAAACACCCCTAATCTTAAATTTATTAACCCCTAATCTGCCGCCCCCGACATCGCTGACACCTACATTATATTTATTAACCCCTAATCTTAAAAAATTTATTTTAGTGTTTGCGATGTGGGGGGGGGGCCTCGGTTTAGGGGTTAATAGGTAGTTTATGGGTGTTAGTGTACTTTTTAGCACTTTAGTTAAGAGTTTTATGCTACGGCGTTGTAGTGTAAAACTCTTAACTACTGACTTTAAAATGCGGTACCAGTCTTGACAGGAGAGGGTTTACCGCTCACTTTTTGTCAGACTCGTAATACCGGCGCTATGCAAGTCCCATTGAAAATATAGGATACGCAATTGACGTAAGTGGATTGGATTTGCGGTATTTCCGAGTCTGGCCAAAAAAGTGAGCGGTACACCTGTACCTGCAAGACTCGTAATCCCAGCGGGCGTTAAAAAGCAGCGTTAGGACCTCTTTACGCTGCTTTTTAAGGCTAACGCACAACTCATAATCTAGCCATATGTTTCTTGGTATTTCTGTGTTGATGAGCATACATAGTTAGGCCCAGCAGTTTTGCAACAATGCTTGTAGCAATGTTGTATACTTTTGAGGACTAAATGTAGCATTGTTTGTTATTTTTGTAAGCAAATGTTCTACATTTTGTCATTTTTGTAAACACATGTTCTACATTGTTGCAAAGAGTTCTACTTCTAATAAAAGTGCTGCATAACTATGGTTTTCCCCAAAAAACAAAAAAAAATTCTTCCAGAATTTAATTTTTTATTTTTTAAAAAAAATGGAGATTCTTTTCATTGTAATTCAGCCCAGTGTTACTATTTTATATTATGTATAGTGTTTTGCTATTTAGAGCCATGTGTTGTATTTACTGATGCTGTCTTTCAGATTACACAGTTAAACGCCCTCATTACCATGTTAGTTGGTGAACTCACTGCCGGCGACAGACAGAAAATCATGACAATCTGTACAATAGATGTGCATGCCAGGGATGTGGTTGCAAAACTTGTCACTCATAAGGTATCGGCTCAAAGCTCAAGATAAACATTTTTATTTTTTTATTATTATGCTGCTTACCATTTAAACTCTTGGCTGTTAGATATGTTATATGGTAGTCTGTGTGTTAATCTGAAATATGTTAATGTAATATAGAATTACCCAGAGTCTATCACTATAACTTTAACTAGTGTAACATGTGAACTTTAATTAACATATAGGGCCACAAATAACCACATTAAGGGCTAGATTACGAGTGGCGCACTAACTGTTGCACGCAAGTGAAAAGGGGTGTATTGCGGGTGTTTGCGTGCGTCGAAGTAGCGTGCATATTACAGGTTGAAAGTGAACATTGACTCGAGTGAAATTTAATTTTACGAGCGTCGGGATAGCACGACTTCAGAGTTCTGGTGAAACAAAAGAAAATGCACAAAACATCAAAAATACATTTAAAAGTACAGTTACACTCATATTAACACTGTCTGATAAAAATTATTAAAAAAATATTGCATAAAAAGTTATTAGGGCTCAAAGATATGAGGTCTCAGGTGTTAATTTTTTTTTTACTGCAAAGGCCTTTAACACAGATATACATACATATACATATGCCACATATATGTGTGTACATATGTATTTATGTGTGTACATATGTATTTGTGTGTACATATGTATTTATGTGTGTACATATGTAATTATGTGTGTACATATGTATTTGTGTGTGTAAATATATGGATTTACAGACATATATACACATGTAAACACATAAATACATATGTACACACACACACACACATATATATATATATATATATATATATTCTGTATATATATATATATATCTTCATTGGAGCCCTTTACAGTCAAGTAACTATAATATGAATATTGCATAAATATGATTTTAAAGTGTTTACTTTAACTGTTTACTGTATTTACTGTAAATATTTTATATTGCAATGTTCTTCTTATAGGGGAAAATGTTCTGTGCCTTTATAAATAGATAATGTTGTATTTATTTATAAATAGAACATATTCTTCTATGTAAAGAACATTGGAATGTGAAACATTAATATTTCACGTTTGGTTAGAGCACTTCAGAAAATGTGATCTGGTTTGCGTGTGAGTAGGGTGTTAGGTGTTTTTCTTTTCATGTTCCATTGAAGTCTACGGGGGAATAAACTACGCGGTCACTATATTTGTACTTCTGCTTTTTGCGCACATCAGGTTAGTGCAAGTGCGAAAACGTAATACTTTTAACTTGTAATAAGCACGTTAACCGACAAGCGCAAAAAGCCTCCGTCTGGCAAAGTTAACGTGCGAGTAGGAGCGCAAGCTACTACTCCACTCGTAATCTAGCCCTTAGCTAGTTACAGGAACAACTGTTTTATTGGGACAGTACATTTAATAAATAATTGCAATGCATTTAAAGCAGCATATGGAAGCAAGAGTTCCCCTGGCAACCACCCCACTTCTCAAGCTGTTGCTTTTAATACTGCTCTGCACTACATTAATGTCTAAGAGGTACTGGAGATCTTGAGAACTGAACCTCTAATTTACCTAATTTGTGCTCAGTCTTTGTTTACGTTGTTTATTTATTGTAAAGGTGACCAGTGGGCAAGATTTTGCATGGCTCTCTCAACTGCGCCATCGTTGGGACGAAAAACAACAACATTGCTTCGCTAACATATGTGATGCACAGTTCCAGTACTCTTATGAATATTTAGGCAATACTCCCCGCCTGGTCATCACTCCTCTGACTGATAGGTAAAGTGCTGCGTTTATTTAAAGGGTCATAAAAGTCAAAATTAAACTTTCAGTATTCAGGTAAGTTAGGTAAGTGAAATTAATTTATTATTGAGTTGGATGGTAGGCTTCCCTGAACAGAAAAGTCTTCAGGGAGCATTTAAAGGAAGAAAGATTAGGGCAAAGCCTGACAGCACGAGGGAGAATGTTCCACATATATACTATTGCCAAGTCATTAAAGGGACATAATACTCATATGCTAAATCACTTGAAACTGATGCAGTATAACTGTAAAAAGCTGACAGGAAAATATCACCTGAGCATCTCTATGTAAAAAAGGAAGATATTTTACCTCATAATTTCCTCAGCTCAGCAGAATAAGTTCTGTGTAAAAAGTTATACTCAGCTGCTCCCAGCTGCAGGTAAAAAAATTAAAAAAAATGAAGAAATGAACAGCAGCCAATCAGCATCAGCAGTGCTGAGGTCATGAACTCTTACTGTGATCTCATGAGATTTGACTTAACTCTCATGAGATTTCATAGTAAGCTTCCTTTACCTGATTGGTGAAATAATATGAGAGTGCACGATGCTCATACTTTCAGCTGTCCCAGGACAGACACACTAAAATGCTGCTTAGAAATCCTTTACAATGGGAGGTGGCTACTGAGGAACTTTTGAGGTAAAATATCTTTCTTTTTTACATAGAGATGTTCAAGTGATATTTTCTAATCAGCTTTTTACAGCTATGCTGCATCACTTTCAAGTGTTTAAACATTTGGGTATTATGGCCCTTTTAGATGAATCTGCATATAACAAACTGTGGTTATCAGCTGAAGTATATGTTTATACGACTCTGTGTTGGAAATAAAAGTATAAAAAGCAACATGTTCTACCAAGGGAAATGCAGGAATACATTTAAGGTTAGATTGATGCCCCTAAAGGTTGCAGGTCTGTTCATTTGAACCTGCAACTGTTGTTTATAAAGCAACTTTAAACTTGCTTCCTAAATCCTCTGTGTAATGATAGAGTTGGCAGATGAAAATCACCCCGTACTGATTCAAACAGGGTGATTGACAAACCCTGGTCTCACGCAATTGGTTGGCATTGCACGAGCGGATGCTTGTGTAATGCTAAATATGGGGGACGAATCATCCCCACAATTTTCATTCTCGGGGTGAACAGTTTGATTACGGACAGATTCACTACATGTGAACCTTGTCAATTTGATTAATGATAAATCTGCCTCTTAATATTTTACAGGCTCATATTACTTTTGTAAAATAATAAATAAAATGCAATGATAAAAATTGTTAATGCATTGTTTATTCACGTTTTGGCTGACACTGGACCTTTTTAAATCTTTATTCCATGACCAAATGGTAAACTTATTTTTTCTATTGCTTATTTTTAAGATGCTACATCACCCTTACTCAGTCCCTTCATTTGACTATGAGTGGCGCTCCTGCGGGCCCAGCTGGGACGGGAAAAACGGAAACGACTAAAGATTTAGGTCGAGCGCTTGGCATCATGGTTTATGTTTTCAACTGCTCTGAACAGATGGATTATAAGGTAAGTAAATTGGGACTCAGTCTCTGCATTTTAACATATCTCATCTTCTACATGAAAAAGAGTGCAGTTGCATTGCAATTTGTCTTGCAGTCTGTAGGAAACATATATAAAGGCCTGGCTCAGACAGGAGCCTGGGGATGCTTTGATGAGTTTAACCGGATTTCAGTAGAAGTTTTATCAGTTGTGGCAGTGCAAGTGAAAAGTATTCAAGATGCCATTCGGAATAAGAAAGAGAGGCAAGTAAAACATCTATCCTGAAATAATAACTTACATCAAATCAAAATGTAATCTTTTGCAAGGAAAGCTTTTCATGGGCTGTCCCTCTGCTTCTGACAGATTTCTGTTCCTGGGAGAAAACATCACATTGAAGCTATCAGTTGGAATATTTATTACTATGAATCCGGGATATGCTGGTCGAACAGAACTGCCTGAGAATCTCAAGGCTCTCTTTAGGCAAGCAGCTGGAGCTTTTATGCCACCTATTGTTGAATATGGGAATTGCATTCTGCAACAGATAATATTTCTAATGTGCTTTACTCAGCAGTCGTTTAACTACATTCACTTACTATATGATCAGTATGAAAAGGGCTCTTATTTTTAAAGACTTTATTATCTCAAGTGCTAAAACAGCCTGATGAGCAGATTTATTTTTCCAGTGTCATTCCATTACAATCAATTTGAAGTTTCCAATGTGAAAATTTAGTATTCAACTCTGTTGGTATTTGATTCATTGTCTGTGAAATTCCAGTCCATTGGATGCATAGGAATTTAACTTAAGATGTTCATATTACAAATTACAAATATGTGTCACAAATTAAAATATAACACAGACTGATTAAATTATTGGAGATGGCTGCATATGAGTGCAGGTTTTCAATAAACTAACAATCACCAAGATTACAAGTTGTGCGCTAAACCTGGTACGTAAATAACGCAAAAATGTTTGCTGTATCGCACTCTCTATAGCGCTGCCATTACAAGTGACAGAAAAACCTTCTTTTGTTGTGCGATATGATGCGATAACCTCCATACGGCACAAAAGCCAAGGCCTGACTTATCGTGCACATTTCCCCCCATAGACAACAATAGAGAAAGAGTGTTAGAAAAAAACTAACACCTGCGATTGCGGAATGGTGATCGCTATAACGCATTACCTATTGATGTCTATGGGGACAAGAAGATTATATAAAAAACATAAACCCCTAGTCTAAATACCCCTAATCCGCCGCCCCCGACATCGACGATACTAAACAAAGTTATTAACCCCTAAATCGCTGCCCCCGACATCACTGACCCGAAATGAACCTATTAACCCCTAAACCGTCGACCCCCACATCACAACTACTATAGAAAACCTATTAACCCCTAAACCACCAGACCCCACATCGCAAATACTAAACTAAACCTATTAACCCCTAAACTGCCGGCCCCCCACATCGTGACACACTAAATTAAACTATTAACCCCTAAACCTAACACCCTCTAACTTTAAATTAAAGTTACAATATACTAACTACGTTAAAATAAATAAATTTACCCATGAAATAAAAAAAACTAAGCTTAAACTATAACATTACTATTTTAAAAACCTAAAATAAACGAAAAATAAAAAACCTAAATTACAAAATTAAAAAATCCTAACACTACAAAAAAATAAAAAAAATCTAACATTACAAAAAAAACTAAAATTACGAAAAATAAAAAAAAATCTAACATTACAAAAAATAATAAACAAAATTATCCAAAATAATAAAAATTAAACCTAATCTAATACCCCTATGAAAACAAAAAAGCCAGCCCAAAATAAAAGCACCCCCTAATGTAACAATAAACTACCAATAGCCCTTAAAAGGTCCTTTTGTAGGGTATTGGCCTAAGTTAAACAGCTCTTTTACATAAAAAAAGTACAAAGTACCCCTAAAAGTAAAACCCTGCACCTAACCCCCCCCCCAAAAAAAAACCTAAGCTACCCATTGCCCCTAGAAAAAGCATTTGTATGGGCATGGCCCTTACAGTAAAAGGGCAATCAACTCTTTACTGCTCATTAAAAAATAAATAAATCCCTAATCTAAAAAAAAAAAAAAAAAAACATAATTACTAACCTCAAAAAATGTAATCACAGTTCCTGGACATCCATCTTCATCCAAGTGGCGACAAGTCTTTATCCAGGCGGCGACATCTTCATCCATCTTCTATCTTCATCCCAGTGGTGCGGAGCTGAGCAGGACCGGCGACAACGACAACAACATCCATTGCAGAGCCTCCTCTTCATGCAATCTCTGCACAATGAAGATTGAATGCAAGGTATCCCTTTTATATTTGGGGTACCTTGCATTCCAATTGGCTGAAATATTTAATTCAAATCAGCCAATAGGATGAGAGCTGCTTAAATCCTATTGGCTGATTTCAACATACATATACATGTCTAAATATGAATATATATATTCAAATATAAAAGATGCACTCACCGGAATTGTAGACAAAAAAGGTTTAAAGCAACTTTCTAATCATAGGAATGTGTTATACATATATGTTTTGATCTGTATATATCAAATATATAGAAATGAACCCAATTTTTTTCTTTCATGATTCAGATAGAGCATGCAATTTTAAGCAACTCTCTAATTTACTCCTATTATCAAATTATTTTCATTCTCTTGGTATCTTTATTTGAAATGTAAGTTTAGATGTCGGCCCATTTTTGGTGAACACACTGGGGCATATGTATCAAGCTCCATATGGAGCTTGATGCACCGTGTTTCTGGCGAGCCTGCAGGGGGCGGCGTTGCACCAGCAACTCTTGTGAGCTGCTGGTGAAATGCTGAATACGGCGAGTGTACTGCTCGTCGTATTCAGCGAGGTCTGGCGGACCTGATCCGCAGTGTCGGATCAGGTCCGCCAGACTTTGATAAATATGGGCCACTGTGTTGTTCTTGCTGATTGGTGGGTAAATTCACCTACCAATAAACAAGTGCTTTCCATGGTCTGAACCAAAAAATAGCTTAGATGCCTTCTTTTTCAAATAAAGAAAGCAAGAGAATGAAGAAAAATTGATAATAGGAGTAAATTAGAAAGTTTAAAATTGCATGCTCTATCTGAATCGCGAAAGAAAAATTTTGGGTTCAGTGTCCCTTTAACCATACATATGTTCAAACAGATATCAGATGACAATAGACTGAATTACAATTACCCATTATTCATGACTTGAATCAGTGTCTGTGAAGATAGTGACAGCTCTAAAATGTGACAGGTACGTACAGGTGACACAAAAATGGGGAATATGATCTCCAATTACATGTCACCATGAGTAAGGTCAGGGGGGACAAGTATCATCACCCAATTTCACCCCCCACCACCCCTTCTAGGTACCACAAGATCCAGAGGGGGAGGAACAATAGACAAGGAGGGTGAAATATAATGCGCAGATCCCCGTCAGGGCAGATAAATGACATAATCAATAACCTAAGCCCATATCAACTGTCTACATCTGAAATACAATTGCTAAATAAAGGACTATCATTTGTCCCTAGTAATAGTGTTTCGGATCTTGACCTTAAACTTAATTTACACAAATTTAAAAAAAAACTTTAAAAATTAAACATTTTCAACATCTTACTCCTAAACCTTCACTTGATATATTAGGTGAAAATAAATTTAAGTAGCCTAGTGGATTTGAATCAAGTAACTGTAGTCCTAGTTCCAAGACATTTATGAGACTTGTTACACAAGAATTGGAGAATGAAAACAAAAACGCACTATGGAAACATAATTTAAGCATAATAGGCTTTTTGTGCGCGTCGGGTTAGCGTGAGCACAATAACTCTTTTACTTTCAACTCTTAATACCAGCGCAACCTGACATCCAACCCGATGTGCGCAAAAACTAAATAGCCCTCCACAATCTGGATCAAAGTATGTTATACAAAGGGCAAAAGTAGCATGTTACTTAAAGGGACAAAATACTGAAATGTTTTTGTATAGTGTACATGAAAGAGCAGGTTAGACGTGTGAATCTTTAATTTTTTAGCATGAAAAATGGTTAAAGGGACAGTATACACCAATTTTCAATTACCGGATGTAATAGACTCAACTATAAAGAATAATATGCAGAGATACTGATCTAAAATCATGTATAAAACCATTTAAAAACTTACTTAGAAGCTCCCAGTTTAGCACTGTTAAAAAGGTTAGCTGGAACACTCACTGCAAGTGGTTCTATAGCCAAAAAAAGCAGACCCCCCCCTTCCTCTGCTTATGAAAAGACTCTTTACACAAACAGGAGCAAGCTGGCGTAGGTATACATCAGTATTCTCCTAAAGCTTGGGGCTTGGTTAGGAGTCTGAAAATCAGTGCAATTTTATTTTAAAAATAAGCAAAACTATACATTTAAAAAAAAAAAAAGCTGTATAGGCTATATAAATATATCTACAAAACATTTATGTAAAGAAAAAACATAATTTATGTAAGAACTTACCTGATAAATTTATTTCTTTCATATTGGCAAGAGTCCATGAGCTAGTGACATATTGGATATACAATCCTACCAGGAGGGGCAAAGTTTCCCAAACCTCAAAATGCCTATAAATACACCCCTCACCACACCCACAATTCAGTTTAACGAATAGCCAAGCAGTGGGGTGATAAAGAAAGGAGTAGAAAGCATCAACAAAGGAAATTTGGAAATAATTGTGCTTTATACAAAAAATCATAACCACCATAAAAAGGGTGGGCCTCATGGACTCTTGCCAATATAAAAGAAATGAATTTATCAGGTAAGTTCTTACATAAATTATGTTTTCTTTCATGTAATTGGCAAGAGTCCATGAGCTAGTGACATATGGGATATCAATACCCAAGATGTGGATCTTCCACTCAAGAGTCACTAGAGAGGGAGGGAATAAAAATAAAAACAGCCATATTCCGCTGAAAAAATTAATCCACAACCCAAAAAAATAACTTTATTTCCATTTTTGAAAGAAAAAACTTAAATCAAAAAGCAGAAGAATCATACCGAAACAGCTGGCTGAAGAACTTTTCTACCAAAAACTGCTTCTGAAGAAGCAAATACATCAAAACGGTAGAATTTAGTAAATGTATACAAAGAGGACCAAGTTGCCGCTTTGCAAATCTGATCAACTGAAGCTTCATTCTTAAAAGCCCACAAAGTGGAGACCGATCTAGTAGAATGAGCTGTAATTCTCTGAGGCGGGGCCTGACTCGACTCCAAATAAGCTTGATGAATCAAAAGTTTCAACCAAGAAGCCAAGGAAATAGCAGAAGCCTTCTGACCTTTCCTAGGACCAGAAAATAAAACAAATAGACTGAAAGTCTTCCTGAAATTTTTAGTAGCTTCCACATAATATTTCAAAGCTCTTACCACATCCAAAGAATGTAAGGATCTTTCCAAAGAATTCTTAGGATTAGGACATAAGGAAGGGACAACAATTTCTCTACTAATGTTGTTAGAATTCACAACCTTAGGTAAAAATTGAAAAGAAGTCCGCAAAACTGCCTTATCCTGATGAAAAATCAGAAAAGGAGGCTCACAAGAAAGAGCAGATAGCTCAGAAACTCTTCTAGCAGAAGAGATGGCCAAAAGGAACAACACTTTCCAAGAAAGTAGTTTAATGTCCAAAGAATGCATAGGCTCAAATGGAGGAGCCTGTAAAGTCTTCAGAACCAAATTAAGACTCCAAGGAGGAGAACTTGATTTAATGACAGGCTTAATACGAACTAAAGCTTGTACAAAACAGTGGATATCAGGAAGTATAGCAATCTTTCTGTGAAATAAAACAGAAAGAGCGAAGATTTGACCTTTCAAGGAACTTGCAGACAAACCCTTATCCAAACCATCCTGAAGGAACTGTAAAATTCTAGGAATTCTAAAAGAATGCCAGGAGAATTTATGAGAAGAACACCATGAAATGTAAGTCTTCCAAACTCTATAATAAATCTTTCTAGAGACAGATTTACGAGCTTGTAACATAGTATTAATCACTGAATCAGAGAAACCTCTATGACTTAGAACTAAGCGTTCGATTTCCATACCTTCAAATTTAGTGATTTGAGATCCTGATGGAAAAACGGACCTTGAGATAGTAGGTCCGGCCGTAACGGAAGTGGCCAAGGCGGGCAACTGGACATCCGAACCAGATCCGCATACCAAAACCTGTGTGGCCATGCTGGAGCCGCCAGCAACACAAAAGACTGTTCCATGATGATTTTGGAGATCACTCTTGGAAGGAGAACTAGAGGCGGGAAGATGTAAGCAGGATGATAACACAAAGGAAGTGTCAGTGCATCCACTGCTTCCGCCTGAACATCCCTGGACCTGGACAGGTATCTGGGAAGTTTCTTGTTTAGATGAGAGACCATGAGATCTATCTCTGGAAGACCCCACATCTGAACAATCTGAGAAAACACATCTGGATGGAGAGACCACTCCCCTGGATGTAAAGTCTGGCGGCTGAGATAATCCGCCTCCCAATTGTCTACACCTGGGATATGCACCGCAGAGATTAGACAGGAGCTGGATTCCGCCCAAGCAAGTATCTGAGATACTTCTTTCATAGCTTGGGGACTGTGAGTCCCACCCTGATGATTGACATAAGCCACAGTTGTGATATTGTCTGTCTGAAAACAAATGAACGGTTCTCTCTTTAGCAGAGGCCAAGACTGAAGAGCCCTGAGAATTGCACGGAGTTCTAAAATATTTATTGGTAATCTCGCCTCTTGAGATTTCCAAACCTCTTGTGCTGTCAGAGATCCCCAAACAGCTCCCCAACCTGTAAGACTCGCATCTGTTGAGATCACAGTCCAGGTTGGCTGAACAAAGGAAGCCCCTTGAACCAAACGATGGTGATCTATCCACCATGTCAGAGATTGTCGTACATTGGGATTCAAGGATATTAATTGTGATATCTTTGTATAATCCCTGCACCATTGATTCAGCATGTAAAGCTGTAAAGGTCTCATGTGGAAACGAGCAAAGGGGATCATGTGCGATGCTGCAGTCATGAGACCTAAAACTTCCATGCACATAGCCACTGAAGGGAATGACTGAGACTGAAGGTGCCGGCATGCTGCGACCAATTTTAAACGTCTCTTGTCTGTTAGAGACAGAGTCATGGACACTGAATTTATCTGGAAGCCTAAAAAGGTGATCCTTGTCTGAGGAATCAAGAAACTTTTTGGTAAATTGATCCTCCAACCATGTTTCCGAAGAAACAACACTAGTTGATTTGTGTGAGATTCTGCAGTATGTAAAGACTGAGCTAGTACCAAGATATCGTCCAAATAAGGAAACACCGCAATACCCTGTTCTCTGATTACAGAGAGTAGGGCACCCATAACCTTTGAAAAGATTCTTGGAGCTGTTGCTAGGTCAAATGGAAGAGCAACAAATTGGTAATGCTTGTCTAGAAAAGAGAATCTCAGACACTGATAGTGTTCTGGATGAATCAGAATATGAAGGTATGCATCCTGCAAGTCTATTGTGGACATATAATGTCCTTGCTGAACAAAAGGCAGAATAGTCCTTATAGTCACCATCTTGAAAGTTGTTACTCTTACATAACGATTCAAAATTTTTAGATCCAGAACTGGTCTGAATAAATTTTCTTTCTTTGGTACAATGAATAGGTTTGAATAAAACCCCAAACCTTGTTCCTGAGGAGGAACTGGCATGATTACCCCTGAAGACTCCAGATCTGAAACACACTTCAGAAAAGCCTGAGCTTTTACTGGATTTACAGGGATGCATGAGAGAAAAAATCTTCTCACAGGAGGTCTTACTTTGAATCCTATTCGATACCCCTGAGAGACAATGCTCTGAATCCAATGATTTTGGACAGATTTTATCCAAAAATCCTTGAAAACCCTTAATCTGCCCCCTACCAGCTGAGCTGGAATGAGGGCCGCACCTTCATGCGGACTTAGGGGCAGACTTTGGTTTTCTAAATGGCTTGGATTTATTCCAATTAGAGGAAGGCTTCCAACTGGAAGCAGATTCCTTGGGAGGAGGATTGAGTTTTTGTTCCTTATTTTGACGAAAGGAACGAAAACGGTTAGAAGCCTTAGATTTACCCTTAGGTTTTTTATCCTGAGGCAGAAAAACTCCTTTTCCTCCAGTGATAGTTGAAATAATAGAATCCAACTGAGAACCAAATAAATTATTACCTTGGAAAGAAAGAGATAGTAATCTAGATTTAGATGTCATATCAGCATTCCAAGATTTAAGCCACAAAGCTCTTCTAGCTAATACAGCTAAAGACATGGATCTAACATCAATTTTGATAATATCAAAAATGGCATCACAAATAAAATTATTAGCATGTTGCAGTAAGCGAGTAATGCTAGATATGTCAGGATCCAAATCTTGTTGCGCTAAATTCTCCAACCAAAAAGTTGAGGCAGCCGCAACATCAGCCAAAAAAATTGGTCTGAGAAGATGACCTGAATATAAATAGGCCTTCCTTAGATAGGATTCAAGCTTCCTATCTAAAGGATCCTTAAAGGAAGTACTATCTTCCATAGGAATAGTGGTACGTTTAGCAAGAATAGAAATAGCCCCATCAACTTTGGGGATTTTTTCCCAAAACTCTATAGATTTTGCTGGTAAAGGATACAATCGTTTAAAACTTGAAGAAGGAATAAAAGAAGTACCTGGCTTATTCCATTCCCTAGAAATCATATCAGAAATAGCCTCAGGAATAGGAAAAACCCCTGGGGAAACCACAGGAGGTTTAAAAACAGCATTTAAACGTTTATTAGACTGAACATCAATAGGACTGGTTACCTCAATATCCAAAGTAATTAACACTTCTTTTAATAAAGAATGCATATACTCTATTTTAAATAAATAAGTAGATTTGTCAGTGTCAATGTCTGAGGAAGGATCTTCTGAATCCGATAGATCCTCATCAGAAGAGGATAAATTATTATGTTGCTGGTCATTTGAAATTTCATCAGCTAAATGAGAAGTTTTAAAGACCTTTTACGTTTATTAGAAGGTGGAAATGCAGACAAAGCCTTCAGAATAGAATCAGATACAAATTCTTTAAAATTTACAGGTATATCATGTACATTAGAAGTTGAAGGAACTGCAACTGGCAATGTACTATTACTGATGGAAACACTATCTGCATGTAAAAGTTTATCATGACAACTATTACAAATGACATTTGGTGGAATAATTTCTACACTTTTACAACAAATGCACTTAGCTTTGGTAGAACCGATGTCAGGCAGCAATGTTCCAGCAGAAACTTCTGAGGCAGGATCAGATTGGGACATCTTGCTCAATGTAAGAGAAAAAACAACATATAAAGCAAAATTATCTATTTCCTTTTTGACAGTTTCAGGAATGGGAAAAACTGCAAAAGCATATGCCTCTGATAGAGAAAAAAGCAAGAAATAATGCAAAAAAATTGGCGCCAAGTATGACGCACAACGTAACGTAAACTTTTTTTGGCGCCAAAAATAACCTGAAATGACACACTCGCGTCACTAATGACGCCGCCGTGTGAAAGGTCTCGGCGTCACGTATGACGCTGGAAATGACGAAGTTGCGTCATAAACGTCTTTTTCCGCTGCAAAAAAATTTTCACGCCAAGAATGACGCAATAAAGTTTAGCATTTGACGCACCCGCGGGCCTAATACCCGCAATAGCAAGAAGTAGTCAATTGAAAAAAAGACTAAACCCCAGGTAAGAAATAAATTTCTTAAATGTTTAAATTCCCCAAATATGAAACTGACAGTCTGCTGAAGGAAATACATGAACCTGACTCATGGCAAATATAAGTATAATACATATATTTAGAACTTTATATAAATGAATAAAGTGCCAAACCATAGCTGAGGTGTCTTAAGAAATAAAAAACATACTTGCCAAAAGACACCCATCCACATATAGCAGATAGCCAAACCAGTACTAAAACAGTTATTAGTTGAGTTATTGGTATATTGAGAGTATATCGTCGATCTGAAAAGGGAGGTAGGAGGTGAATCTCTACGACCGATAACAGAGAACCCATGAAAAAGACCCCCGTTAGAGAAATCATCGTATTCAATAGATGATACTCCCTTCACATCCCTCTGACATTCGATGTACTCTGAGAGGAATCGGGCTTCAACAATGCTGAGAAGCGCATATCAACGTAGAAATCTTAGCACAAACTTACTTCACCACCTCCATAGGAGGCAAAGTTTGTAAAACTGAATTGTGGGTGTGGTGAGGGGTGTATTTATAGGCATTTTGAGGTTTGGGAAACTTTGCCCCTCCTGGTAGGATTGTATATCCCATATGTCACTAGCTCATGGACTCTTGCCAATTACATGAAAGAAATCTAGTGTATAATTTCCATTTAAGTAATAGCTGTTTGCATTTAAAGTGAATTAACAGTGAATAAATGTGAACATCTCAGTTCTGTGACTCTTGCTCACTGGCTAAGAAAGACAACTCCCAAAAGTGGGTTTATTATGCACAGGAATATTCATTTAAAAAAAATAAAAACACTAAAACATTATGGAATACCCTCTCCTAGACAGAGGTAAGAATTGTTTTGAGTAATAGGTTACTTTAATTTCTTTCCATCCTGTCAGAATGAAATATTTAGAAAGGAGCCATAGGCGTTTCAATTACAGAGTATTTGAATTCACACACAAAACAACATATAGAATTTGACTATGCCTTTCTTATCAAGAAGACGTTTGAACTAGAGAAGAAAATAAGGAAATATAGGTAAACATAGGAAACACACATGAAAAACTATAAGAATCAGGCGTATTGAGGTATTTTCAGGTGACGTCATACATGAATTGTCACAGCGGGTGTTCATGGAAGCAAAAGAGGGCCAAAGCAAAAGTGACACATACTTATCATGTGTGCAAATCCTTGTTCCATATCATTCTGAGTAATTTCAGTCTACAAACACTGAATTGCAATCATAAGTGAATGTTTAAATGATTTCTCTATGGTTAATGAATGCTCAGATCTCATAGTTTAAAAGTGTTAATTGAGCTGTATTATTCACTTTCTTGCACGACAGTAACATTGGCATTTTAAAAAAACATGTTTCTTGTCAGTTCCAAGGTGTTGAAATTCAAAAGTCCTAAAATCATTTGAAAGTATATGGAGAGTTTTTGGTATACATTTGTTTGAAAAGCGTAAGATGAAAGGGTTATCAATATAATTGTTTTTTAAACATATTTGGAATGTATTTTTTATTTACCTCACAAAGAACCATGCATAAGCAAATTCTGCTTGATTACAATGGGCCCTATAGAGCACACCATTTTAAACAGCTTTTCAAATGTATTTTGTTTCTTGGTATCCTTTGTTGAAGAGCATATCTAGGTAGGCGCAGGACCATGCACATGTCTTGAGCCTATGTGGCAGCAGGCAGTGTTTGAAATAATATATAACACTGTTATAAAGATTAGTGCAAACACTTGCGCCATATAAAGCGCAACAATGTATAACATTGTGAAACATCTTGCCGCAATACAAATTATTAAAACATCACTAACGTTCTGCATTGTGAGATTTTGAGAACAGAATTGCAATCTATTAAAATAAACAAAAAACATTTTCATATGGTTTTTGGGTTTATCTAATTCAAAAATATTTGGAACATATATACGTAAAGGGATTTTAAACCCCAAATAATTCTTTCATGTTTCAGATAGAGCATGTTATTCAATTTTTCTTCGTTCTCTTGGTATTTTTTGTTGAAAATCAGGGATGTAAGCTTAGGAGTTGGCCCATTTCTGGAGCACTATATGGCAGCAATTTTGCAAGAAAGTTATCCATTTGCAAGAGCACCATTTCCTGCCATATAGTGCTCCAAATACCTCACTAGGTATCTTTTCCACAAATAATTTAATGGAAACAAAGCAAATTAGATAAAAGATGTAAAACAGTTTTTTTTTTTAAATTGTTTGCTTTGTCTCGATAACAAAAGAACATTTTTGGGGTTCATATCCCTTTATTTTTTCTCACTTTTTTGTTTATTTTTTTCACTAATTCATTTTACATATTAAGAAGTCAGATAAGTTACAGATATAACTCAACACACACGTTTCCACAACCGTTAGAATGGGCTTTACATTGCTTAGATTTCTCAAAAGTGTTTTTTATGAAATAACTTAAAGGGATACTGAACCCAATTTTTTTACTTTCATTATTCATATAGAGCATGCAATCTTAAGCAACTTTCTAATTTACTCATATTGTCAATTTTTCTTTGTTCTCTTAAAATCTTTATTTGAAAAGGAAGGAATGTAAGCTTAGGAGCCTGCTCATCTTTGGTTCAGCACCTGGGTAGCGCTTGCTGATTTCAAATAAAGATACCAAGAGAACAAAGAAAAAATTGATAATAGGAGTAAATTAGAAAGTTGCTTAAAATTGCTTACTCTATCTGAATCATGAAAGAAAAAAAGTTCAGTTCAGTGTCCCTTTAAATTATATTCAATTATTAGTGGCTCACATCATAAATTGATATCAATGGTTAATTAAAAAAAATAAAACGGCAGTAACATAAATTGGGCAGTTATCATCAAACAATGTTTTACTTGTGCTTGAAGTTGTCATTTCTGGTTTCAGCAAAAAAACATCCATAAAAAGCCTTAAAATAAAAACTTTTTTATTATTTATTTATTTTACATGCTTACTCAGTCTGGATGCAAAGCAACCCCAGATTTCCCACAGTTAATGTATACATAATTTGAATTGTTTACCTAATGGATTGTAGTAAACAAAAACAAAAAAATTAATCCAAAGATCATCAGACTTGAATGCATAGATTTCACAAGATAAACTTCAATGGATTGTGATGGCGGCTATATATTATTTCATACTATTTGTAATTTTGTTTTCCTGAAATGTATTTCTAGTATTCAAATTATCTTCATGCACTAGCACAGTTTGCAAAAAAGTAGCATTAAATGAAACCCAAAATACAGTATAGTAGATTTTCACTTGTCAGGGTTGCTTGTACATGAAATTAATATTGTCCCTTTTACTGCTGTATTGTAGCTTATCTTTGTAAATTGTTGGAATACACCAGAGTTTGTCATGATTTATATATTCACATTAATTATGTTTTTCTGCCAAACGTTCTCATTTTAGGCCATGTGCCATGGTTGTCCCAGACATAGAGCTGATTTGTGAGATAATGTTGGTTGCTGAAGGTTTCATTGATGCTCGGCCATTAGCCAGGAAATTTATTTCACTGTACACATTGTGTAAGGAGCTACTGTCTAAGCAGGTAAGGATCAATGTAATTCTTTATATATATATATATATATATATATATATATATATATATATATATATATATATATATATATATATATACTTCGATTAAGTGCACTCTCACTGGCCAACCCAGACACAGACCAGGGTGCTTAACGGATCCAGTGAGTGCTTATTCCTATTCAGATTATATATATATATATATATATGTGTGTATATATATATAAATATATACCATAATAAAGATATATTGGTTTCATAAATAGAAGTTTGACCCCCAATAATTTTTTAAAAACATTCTTAACCATGTTTTTATATTAAAAAGTTATATTTCAATCTTTTTAACCAAGAGTTTGTCTTGCTATACTAAACCTGAAGTGTTTGTCTTGCTATGCTATACCTGAAGTGTGTGTCTTGCTATGCCTGAAGTGTTTGTCTTTCTATACTATACCGGAAGTGTTTGTCTTGCTATACTATACCTGAAGTGTTTGTCCTGCTATACATTACCTGAAATGTTTGTCCTGAAGTGTTTGTCTTGCTATACTATATCTTAAGTGTTTGGCTTGTTATACTATACCTACTATACCGGAAGTGTTTGGCTTGCTATACTATAGCTTAAGTGTTTGTCTTGCTATACTACACCTAAAGTGTTTGTCTTGCTATACTATACATGAAGTGTTTGTCTTGCTTTATTATACCTGAAGTGTTTGTCTAGCATTACTATACGTTAAGGTCTTGCTATACTATACCTAAAGTGTTTGTCTTGCTATCCTATACCTGAAGTGTTTGTCTTGCTATGCTATACCTGAACTGTTTGTCTTGCTATGCTATACCTGAAGTGTTTGTCTTGCTATACTATACCTGAAGTGTTTGTCTTGCTATGCTATACCTGAAATGTTTGTCTTGCTATGCTATACCTGAAGTGTTTGTCTTGCTATGCTATACCTGAAGTGTTAGTCTTGCTATATTATATATGAAGTGTTTGTCTTGCTATAGTACACCTAAAGTGATTGTCTTGCTTTATTATACCTGAAGTGTTTGTCTTGCTTTATTATACCTCAAGTGTTTGTCTTGCTAAACTATACCTCAAGTGTTTGTCTTGCTATGCTATACCTGAAGTGTTTGTCTTGCTATGCTATACCTTAAATGTTTGTCTTGCTATATTATATATGAAGTGTTTGTCTTGCTATACTACACCTAAAGTGTTTGTCTTGCTTTATTATACCTGAAGTGTTTGTCTTGCTATACTATACCTTAAGTGTTTGGCTTGTTATACTATACCTTCTATACCGGAAGTGTTTGTCTTGCTATACTATAGCTTAAGTGTTTGTCTTGCTATACTACACCTAAAGTGTTTGTCTTGCTATACTATACATGAAGTGTTTGTCTTGCTTTATTATACCTGAAGTGTTTGTCTAGCATTACTATACGTTAAGGTCTTGCTATACTATACCTAAATTGTTTGTCTTGCTATCCTATACCTGAAGTGTTTGTCTTGCTATGCTATACCTGAACTGTTTGTCTTGTTATGCTATACCTGAACTGTTTGCCTTGCTATGCTATACCTCAAGTGTTTGTCTTGCTTTGCTATACCTGAAGTGTTTGTTTTGCTATTCTATACCTTAAGTGTTTGTCTTGCTATGCTATACCTGAAGTGTTTGTCTTGCTATGCTATACCTGAAGTGTTTGTCTTGCTATACTATACCTGAACTGTTTGTCTTGCTATACTATACCTGAACTGTTTGTCTTGCTATGCTATACCTGAAGTGTTTGTCTTGCTATACTATACCTGAAGTGTTTGTCTTGCTATGCTATACCTGAAGTGTTTGTCTTGCTATGCTATACCTGTAGTGTTTGTCTTGCTATGCTATACCTTAAATGTTTGTCTTGCTATATTATATATGAAGTGTTTGTCTTGCTATAGTACACCTAAAGTGTTTGTCTTGCTTTATTATACCTGAAGTGTTTGTCTTGCTTTATTATACCTCAAGTGTTTGTCTTGCTAAACTATACCTCAAGTGTTTGTCTTGCTATGCTATACCTGAAGTGTTTGTCTTGCTATGCTATACCTAAAGTGTTTGTCTTGCTATATTATATATGAAGTGTTTGTCTTGCTATACTACACCTAAAGTGTTTGTCTTGCTTTATTATACCTGAAGTGTTTGTCTTGCTTTATTATACCTGAAGTGTTTGCCTTGCTATGCTATACCTCAAGTGTTTGTCTTGCTTTGCTATACCTGAAGTGTTTGTCTTGCTATACTATACCTGAAGTGTTTGTTTTGCTATACTATACCGGAAGTGTTTGTCTTGCAGACTTTGGAGGTAATCTTAGCTTCTGGTGCAGTTCCTATTCACTTAATCTGAGGAGCTGTAGGTTATCCCTCTTAATGACATTCATAACTCAGTAAATAGTAATAACATTCATAACTCTATCATAACCATTAGTGTGCAACTTTGATATTACAAGTCCATGGTAAAGTTCACTAACCAGAGAAGGGTTAGTGCGGCCGTCTTTGCTCGAGCACAACCTATACTTTCAATGAATATTTGGGCTAATTTGTGCTGGTGTTGAAAGTTATAGTTTGTGATTGAGCGCCAACCGAAACTGCGCTAGAATAATTTTAAAATGGATATGGTAATATGGCAAAGGGCTCCAATGCATGGTGTGTGTGTGTGTGTGTTTATATATATATATATATATATATATATATATATATATACAGTATATATCTATATGTATGTGTATGTGTGTATATATATATATATATATATATAAATAAAATATATATATATATATATATATATATATATATAAAAGAACATGTTCTTCTATGTGAAGAACACTGGAATGTAAAGTATTCATATTCATAACTACCTTTTTGGTTTAGCACAGATGGTCTAATGCAGTGTCAGGTTAGTGCACACTAACTTTTTACTTTCAACTTGTTATAGGCACGCTAAACCTGGCCGCGTTAAAAATTTACTTTGAGCGCAGTTGGCACGCAAGCGAAAAATTTATTTAGCACATCACTTGTAATCTGGCCCATAGAGGGTAAAAATTAATCAGCTGCTGTGCACTCCCCTGACAGATTGCAGAATTATTATCAGTAAAAACTATTTTTAGATACCGACTTGCTTTATGTTCGGGTTTTCATTTGTGTGTCCGGGTTTGAAGCCTGGACAGGTGACATAGTGCATTTGCAACATACTGCACATGCCTACAGTTGTGTTTATCTTGTGTGTGAGAGTGTGTTTTTTGTGTGTGTGTTGGTGTTTAAAAGAGTTTGTGTGTGAGAGAGCTTTAGTGTCTTTGTGTGTGTTAGTGTGTGTGTGTGTGAGAGTGTGTGTTTTTTTTGTTTGTCTTTATGTGTGTGTGAGTCCGTGGGTGAAAGTGAGTGTATTTGTCTTTAAAAAAGAGTGTGTGTGTGTGTGTGTGTGTGTAAGAGAGCTTCAGTGTCTTTGTGTGTGTGTGTGAGAGAGAATTTGAATGAGTGTGTGTGAGAGTGTGAATATTTATGTGTGTTTGTGATATTATACATAGGGGTCTATTTATTATAGTGCGGACTGACATGATATGATGTAGCGTATCATGTACGCCGCACATCAATAAATGCCGACAGCATACGCTGTCAGCATTTATGATTGCACCAGCAGTTCTTGTGAACTGCTGGTGCAATGCCGCCCCCTGCAGATTCGGCAGGGGGTGTCAATCAACCCAATCGTATTTGATTGGGTTGATTTCTGTCCGCCGCCTCAGAGCAGGCAGACAGGTTATGGAGCAGCGGTAATGAAGGCTCGCCGGAAACACAGGGCATCATTTGACCCCATAGTGTACACTATGCAAATTATTTTTGCTGTACATGGCACAAGAGCGTTTGGGTTTGGCCAGAACTAAAGGTGGCAACCTTATGTGTATATATAAAATGTACATGAATTCCTCAACTCTGTTTTTTTATATATATATATATATATATATATATATATATATATATATATATATATATATATTATATACACTTACACACACATATGCACAGTATATAATAATTGTTAAAGGGCCACTAAACCCAAAATCTTTCTTTCATGATTCAGATAGAGAATAGAAATTTAAACAATTTACTTCCATTATTTATTTTGCTTCATTTTTTAGATATCCTTAGTTGAAGAAAAAGCAATGCACATGTTGAGCCAATCGCACAAGGCCTCTATGTGCTTTCCAGCAAAGAATATCAAGAGAATAGAACAAATTAGATAATATAAGTAAATTAGAAAGATGTTTAAAATTGCATTCTCTTTCTAAATCAAAAAAGAAAAAATGTGGGTGTCATGTCCCTTTAAGTTTATAAATAGCTACTAGGTACTGTTCTAAATTTGTGAATTTTTGGTTACTGATCTATGCAGATATTATTAAAGCTTTCATAATGTTATGAAAAAAAAAAAAATAGTTTCCCAAGCTCTGTTTCAATAAGGCCTAGTGCCCTGTTGAGACATCTACATAAAATAAGGTAAGGAAAGGGGGAAAAAAGAAATTCCTGTTTGTAACACTTTGAAATTAAAAGATTACAGACAAAGAAATGACGCAGGTATGAAAAATGGAAATGGTTTTCATGGCATAATAGTGCAGTGTATTTTTAAAAATGTTTCAGCCATGCATTCATAACTTTCTAATGTCTGAAGTATAAATGACTTTCAAGCAATTAACGGCAAAGTATGTTAAAATAAAATAAAACCGATCTTGGATAGGTATATGTGCAATTAATTTTAGTGTGATACTATTATTCACACATTATGCCTGCAGTCATTTTTGGAGCAGATAATTGTATATTAAGAAAACAGCACTATTAGCTACTAGTCAGAACATGTTATACTGAGAATTAGTTAGTGCTTTGTATCTATGCCATAAGTAATAAGTACCCAATAATGCAGCCAAACGTAGAAGTCCTGGCTAGAGACAGGTAATTTATAATAAAATATATAGTGCCATATTACAATAGGTGTTTTAAGCTGAAAATGACATGAACGCCTTCTGCTTCAAGCTAAGGTAGCATATTACCACTTTAAATCTGCAGCAATTATAGTGTGATTAAACTCTCAGTCTCCATCTCATGTTTTTAAAAGAACTCTTGCAGGAGAGACAATAGGAATATTTAGGTTTTTTTCTTTCTTACAGGGTTTTCTATTTTCATTTCACTTTACAACAATAACGTAACTGCTAGATTTCACTGGCTTTTTGACATTTGTAGAAAGAGTGACTTGTAAAATGACAAATGGAAGAATGTTACAATGCACAATTCATAGTGTTTTCAACATGGTTCTCACTTTGAATACTGTATCTTGGGCATGCAATGTACCGTTAATCGGTTATATTGAATAATATAGCTCAGGGGTTCTCAGTATCGTTTTTAAAGGACAACAGTATTTTTTCAAAAAGTTTTACCAAGTCAGAGCTTCCATAGATTAGCCTTTTAGGCTTCTCCATCAAATATCTAAAACATTTTAGTTTAGTAAAAATGCTGCCATACCACAACCTAAAAAGGGATACAAAACAGCCTGTTTCATTGTTGTAACAAAAAAGCACTAACCAGTGGGTTATACTTAATAGGCAGTCAAAAGTGTGAAGGCACCTGATAAGCAGCTCAAATAATAAAGTACTCCAAATACTCAGTTCATAGCAATTGGATAAATACAAACTCCCACCTCACCCGTTGTCACATAGACAGATGATCCCATACAGTCCGTGATACCTCGCCAAACAATCCAAGCCGGTCTTGGGGGAATCCATGGTAGCCTCTAGCTCAATGCGCACACAATCGGCAATAGTAAAGTAAATTATTACCTCCAGGAGTCTTCGGGCAGTTGTGGGTCCCATCTTCGGTTTACTCGATGTTGGCGGGTGACGCCATCACTATGTTCCGATCTCCTCATAGTGGTGGGTGGGAGTGATCACCACAAGGGGAAACCTCAATGACGTGCTACACTCTTTCTCTGGTCACAACATCTCGTGAACATCCAAAAGAGGAGCACTCTCGTTGAGAATTAAAAAGTAACTTTTATTGTTCATATACTTTAAAACATCCACATTCAGGAAAATGTTCCACAAAGTGGCAATGTGGGTGGAGAGTAGGGGCTCACTCCTAGACTTGCTGCTGATGCATTTCGGCAAAGAAAGCTGTAATCATAGCTGAAGTCGTAAGGTCCAATCTCACCTTTTATACACACTCTGGTGCTCTCATTGGCTAAAAACATTTACCTGGAGTAAAACCCCCAGTCTTCAACCCTTGACCACTCTATTAGCAATTATATTCGCTAGTGCACTTTACATATATATACAGTGAAATTGTATCTTAAACAATCAGCAGCACATTATGACAATCACAGCCTGCTGTCTACATGCACCTCTATACCTACACTTTACATATCCTGACGACTATCACTATGGGTACATGATTTCTATAAATATAGTCCATTTTACAGTGTCGCAAAATGGTACTTTATTAAATGCAACATATACTGTTTAGTTTAAAATGTCATAATGAAAATTGCAAAAATCGCAAATATGGAGGAGAGATACTACTGATAATTATGCACAAGTTTATGCAAAGAACATACTGTATATGATGTCTAACCTAGTTTATTAATATATGCAAAAAAACACCAAGCTTACTCCCTGGTATCTACAATCCTGTTTGCACATAAATATACCAAGTACCAGTCGGGAAGACATGTGAATTACTGATATTCCCAAGAGGGGAGGGAGATAAAAAACGATGAAAACCAACATATTAGTAGCCATTATGTATATGGCGAGAATGCATTTTCTCTATGGCAGATAAAAGTGATGAGGAAAGAGAGGCGAGAGAAAAGTGGAAGGGGGAGGGAGTTCACTTATAGAGCATGTGTGTGTATATATATATATATATATATATATATATCACTGAGGGATGATACTTAGATTGTCTACACAGGCCCAAACCAATTATTCCCAAAAATTGATACCATCATATTCGGAGTTTAATCCCTCCGGTACTCTGGTTTTGAGCCTGTGTATCCAAAAGATATCCCCTCCTCTCTCCTTACACCTCACCACTTCTATAATTGTCCACCTCAGAGATTTTGCGTCTTTATTGTGTACGTGTTTAAAATGTTGCACTAGGGGAGTGGTCAGTCCCCCAGTTTTATGCTAGATAGGTGCTCACAAATTCTACACACACAACATAAATCAGTGCTATAATATCTTTAAGAGAGGATATGTTAAAATGTAAATATATATGTCTTTCAATAGTACAGCTATAATACTTTGGCCTTACAGTACAAACTATCTAACAACCACACAGATAAACTTGCCTATATGTTGATGAAAAAGAAAAACAAAAAAATGAAACATACAAAATGAACATAAATTATCATATAAACATAAAGTATAGAGATATTAAAATATCATTGTTAAAATTACCCCATACACAGTCCAAAGGGTGATGAAGTAGCAGCACAGTCAGTGTATAGGATATAGAGTCTGTTAAGCAACTGATGCAGCCTCCTTTCAGCTGTGTTTCCAGACTACCGCAATGGACAAAAAGTTCATTCAAAAAAACATAGAGGAGAGGCGCAAACCAGGTTAACACTTTAATAAAAGTATTTAAATACAATCACACATAGTGACTTACATGTAATAATAGAAAAGTCCGGTATGAACAGTTGTAGGCACTGTAATCCTTTGCGGGCTGTATTCCGGCTCCTCTACTCAGATGAACAAGATGTTAGATGTTAGTGCTGTAAGAGCCGCTTGGAAGTTCGGCGTCTGACGTCACTGGGGAGGAGGAAACTGGAGCGTCCTCCAGCAAACAACGGTCACACAGTCCGGGTTAGGGTCAGAATACCCGTATCAAAAAGCTCCTCAGCTTGACTACCCTACGCGTTTCGTCTGGATCCCGGCCAGACTTTCTCAAGGGAATTCTCAGATTCAAGTGAGCAGATGATTGCTGCCTTAAAGTCCTTGTGCTATTTATATGCAAACCGCTCTTTAATAGTTAACTCTTAATGTACCTGCTCTTTGCATATACCACATCACATTCGTAAATACAAAGAACACATGTAAGATACAAATAAAAAACAAAACATACACAAATTCTATGTCTGATCTCTCTACTCGTGAACCCCACATATTGTATCCCACGTTCAATACATGTAAGAAGATACACCACATAAAATGACCTGCTGTTAAGACAAGAAAAATGTCTGAATCTTTCCCCGGTAACAGTACTCATGAATCCCTCTCCAATCTGAAGGTAATCACATGCAGTACACTGTGGATAACTGCACCTGAAAGTACCTTTTGAAGCATAACCAGGATGAATTGTTTGTCGTCTTGGGCCGAAGCTGAGTCGGAGCTATCATATTTCCTATAGATTTCCCTCTTTTGAAGGCATACCTACAACCCTTAGCAACCACATCCACCAAGCCATCATCTGCCTTAAGCATCTGAAAATGTTTCCAAATTATATTACAAACTTGGTGAAAGTGGTTGCTATATTGGGTTATGAAAGAAACCCCCTCAAACTTTCCTTTTTCAGATACTCTTGGTTTCATAAATTCCCATCTGTTTTTGACTGCTACATTTCTTTTGGAAGCTTCCACATCCTTTCTCTTGTAGCCTCTACTGCAAAATATCTCCTGCAGATCCTTTGCATGCTCAAATTCTTCATCTCTTGTGCAATTTCTTCTTAATCTAAAAAATTGTCCTTTTAAGGACAGATTTAAAGACTCTTTTTGGATGGCAGCTCTGGGCATGCAGGAGAGTATTGCCCAAAATTGGATTCCTATAACACTTCAGTCACAACTTTGCCATCTGTTGTTCCTGACAGTGTAACATCTAGATAATTCACTTCTCTGCCCACAAACTCAAAGGTAAACTGTATTCCAACCTTATTTTGGTTGAGCATACCGACAAAAACTTCTTCTTTTTTATCACCTTTCCAGATGATCAGAAAATTTGCCCCCATAGCTGTCCCACATCTTTGGAGGTAGTGAACACCCTCGAAGACAAAGAAATTATGGGCTAACAAACATTTTGTTACCCAAAGAATATTTTTCCAAAAATGTTATCAAAGTTGGTCATTCTTTCTAGAAAAAAAAAACGTATTGCCTCCAAACCAATGTCATGGGGTATTGAGGAGTACAAAGCAATAACATTCACTGTCACCCAATTGAAGTCCTCCTGCCAGGAAATGGACTCTAATTCTATTAATAATTGCTTTGTACCCCTCAAGTAGCTGGCAAAACCCTTAACCAATGGCTGGAGGATAGCATCCAGCCACTGGGAAAGGGGTTAAAAAAGAGAACCTATTGCCACTGATGATGGGACAACCTTTTACATCAGAAAGGAATTTGTGGACTTTTGTTAAGAAGGTAAAAATAGAGGTGACTTAATTTTCAACATAAAGGAAGATACAATTTTTTTCATCCAAAAAGCCTTCCTCCCTGCCATCATCAATGAGCTGCTGCAATTCTCCTTTAAATCGGTTTACCGGGTTGGAGCTAAGGATGTGATATTGGGAGGGGTCTGTTTATTGTCGTAATGCTTCATTGACAAAAAATTGTCTATTCTTGACAACAACAGACTCCCCCCCCCCCCATTATCAGCAGCCCTTATGACCAATTCTTTGTTTTCCCCTAGCTGTTTTGAGGGTAAGCCTCTCGTCTCTGTTGTTCAAATTGCCATAATGCCTTTTATTCTTTGTATATGCAAGAGTTGTCAAATCTTGTTCAACTCTTATTTAAAAAAAATTTCTAAAATACTCCCTCTGGATTGGATAGGATAGAATTGAAGGACTCCTATTTTCCTTTTCCAAAATGGGAACCTCCAATGTACTGGTTCCCTCTGTATATAGTGCCTCTAATGTCTCCAAATCACACACCTCTTGAAATGTCAAATCATTATTTTCCTCAGTTTCAACAATCCCCCTTTTTGAGCGTTAAATTCCTAATCAACCTGTTTACATCTTTAAGTGTCTGGAAAAGATTGAAACACACTGCTAGTACAAAATTTAAACCATAGCTCCGCACTTTTATCTCCAGATCACTTAATGGATGCGCTGACAAATTGATAACGGAATTTAATTGTACTTCCTTCAAAAATCCTTCCCCCCCCCCCTCTTCGAATCATTTTGGGGACCTGGAAAAAAAAACTCAGCAATGTCAGAACTGTCTGCCTCTCTAAAATCTGTCCTTACACCACATACTGCTGGTGTCTGTACCTGTACAGTTTGGTACTTAGATGCCGTGCCCAAACTACTTGACATTTTAGGTTTGACAGACAGGTCTGATCCTGCTATACTTGGTTCTGCCCTTCCCTCTCTCTCATCACCAGAGGTAGAACAGTCCCCAGAATTACCATCTTCCTAATAAGATTCAGCCTCACTGTCATTAAATGTTACTTTTTTGGTGTTATTATAATATTGACAGCCACTCTTATTCTTTTTGCCCGATTTATTAACTTTGAAAAATCTCTTTTGATAATTTTCCCTTCTCTAATTTGATCTTTGGTTTCTATTCCATATATATACCATGTTCCCATCATAATCAGACTGATCCCTAAGGTATTTGTCATGTTTCACTTCTTTTTTTCTAGAAATAATGACCTACTTTGATCAGAATTTTTGGAAATATATTCTTCGGGTAACAAATTTTTTGTTAACCCATAATTTATTTGTCTTCAAGGGTGTTCACTACCTCCAGAGATGTGGGACAGCTATGGGGGCAATGTTTGCCCCCTCCTATGCCAACCTTTTTATGGGTTGGTTTGAGCTGTCCCACATCTTTGGATGTGGTGAACACTTGAGGAAGGAGATTATTTACTACAGAAGGTATATTGACAATCTTCTGATCATCTGGAAAGGTGATAAAAAAGATGCAGAAGTTTTTGTTGGTATGCTCAACCTTTGAGTTTGGGGGCAGAGAAGTGAATTATCTAGATGTTACACTGTCGGAAACAACAGATGGCAAAGTTGTGACTGAAGTGTATAGGAAGCCAATTTCAGGCAATACTCTCCTCCATGCCCAGAGCTGCCATCCCAAAAGAGTCTTTAAATCTGTCTTTAAAGGACAATTTTTTAGATTAAGAAGACATTGCACAAGAGATGAAGAATTTAAGAGGCATGCAAAGGATCTGGAGGAGAGATTTTGCAGTAGAGGCTAAAAGAGAAAGGATGTGGAATCTCCCAAAAGAAATGTAGCAGCCAAAAACAGATGGGAATTTTTTAAACCAAGAGTATCTGAAAAAGGTAAGTTTGAGGGGGTTTCTTTCATAACCCAATATAGCAACCACTTTCACCAAGTCTGTAATATAATTTGAAAACATTTTCAGATGCTTAAGGCAGATGATGGTTTGGTGGATGGTTGCTAAGCGTATATATAAGGGAAATATGATAGCCCCGACTCGGCTTAGGCCCACGATGACAAACAATTCATCCTGGTTACCCTTCAAAGTTACTTTCAGGTGCAGTTATCCACAGTGTACTGCATGTGATTACCTTCAGATTGGAGAGGGATTCATGAGTACTGTTACCGGGGAAAGATTCAGACATTTTTCTTGTCTTTTTCACACACAAAGAACAACAAGGGCACTATAAAGGCAAGCTCCTCAATATTTTTGATTGCTTAAAGGGACAGTCTAGGCCAAAATAAACTTTCATGATTCAGATAGAGCATGTAATTTTAAACAATTTATTATTAAAACTGTGTTGGTTATGCAAAACTGGGAAATGGGTAATAAAGGGATTATCTATGTTTTAAAACAATACAAATTCTGGTGTAGACTGTCCCTTTAAGATACTTTTTATTCCAGTATCAATATGTTATTTATTGTGAGGAGTGGTGCTAGCATTTGATACAGAACTTTTTAGAACAATTGGGATTAGATTCCCTGGAAAGAAATGCTATATAGCACTCTCTGCCCAGACTGAAGGTAGAGGCAAATAATTCTTTGTTAAAATATAACTTTTAATGATTTACCTTAAAAGATGGGTAAACACAAACATTTAAAATCACTCTATCTCTAGTTGCTATTGGTGACATGTGAGACCTGTTAATTATATATCTGGCCTTCGTTATATAAATAAATTAATCGGTACTCACTAGTTTATGCCACCTAATGGTTGGATAGGGTAGTAGGTGCCTAGTAGCTGGTATCTGTAAATATTACCAATCTCTATTGGTGAGATTATTTATATTACTCTCTTGAGTTCTTAGAGTAAAATTGAGTGTGGATGGTTTCTTAATTCCAAGGAGTATTAGCTTTTACAAGCACAATGTATTACGGGTTTCACACAGCGTGTACAGTGCTTTAGTTTTATATTGCTTGTATAACTTTGGATTTGGCATTACTGCAATTACTGTACTTAAATTCAGTGTTAATACACTAATTTACAGAAGTAAATGTCAATTGCATCTAGCAAGTATGGTTTTCTGTTCAATAGTTATACAATTTTAAGTATCCTTATTAGGTGTTAAACTTTGTGTGTTCCTGTGATTTTAGTAACTTTCTATTAGTTTTGCTATCATAGAGTATTAATGTGCCATTTATTTGGCCACTCCTGGATTTAAATGAAATTGGATTTAAGTATGACAATAGCTCATGTCAGATTTTGAGTAAATATATGTTTTGTCACTGTTAGACGCAGTAACTATGCATATTATATTTTTGTTACTTTCAAAGGTAACAATATTGCGATATAATTAGTACCAGATAGTAGCCACAGTTTATCTTCACTGTAACTTTGTTTACATATCAATATTGTGATATCAACTCAGTATAATAAGATTAGTATCGCAACATTGCCTTATTAATGCATTATATATTTGTGCACCTTTAATATTTAGTATTAATAGTATTTAATATTAATGTGCATACTAATTATAGAGAAATGTTCTCATTCTCAGTAATGGTTTACTGGATGCTTTGGTCACAACAACAGTTATTAGGTATTTATAATATTTAGAGTAACTTGGATGGATAACAGATGCTGATTGCGCTCAGTAATATTTTGAAACAATCTTTCTATCACAAATGACTGCTTGTTTTATATCACAAGTAGCATGTAATATATCAGTGACTCTTATTCTGTTTTTTGAGCAGCTTGGTCCTCCTGATTGATTATATACAGCGTGTTTTTTGCGCTCTGTTTTGTTAATGAGTCAATAGCTTCTGTTGAATCATATATGCAGTTTCTTGTCTTAACTGCAGGTAATTTTATGTGGTGTATTTTCTCACATGTATTGAATGTGGGATACAATATGTGGGGCTCACGAGTAGAGAGATCAGACGTAGAATTTGTGAGCACCTCTCTAGCATAAAACTGGGGAACTGACCACCCCCTAGTGCAACATTTTAAACACGTACACAATAAAGACGCAAAATCCCTGAGGTGGACAATTATAGAAGTGGTGAGGTGTAAGGAGAGAGGAGGGGATAGGGACAAACTTTTGGGCAAAAGGGTGGTCTTTTGGATACACAGGCTCAAAACCAGAGTACCGGAGGGATAAAACTCTGAATATGATGGTATCAATTTTTGGGAATAATTGGGCCTGCGTAGACAATCTAAGTAGCATCCCTCAATGAGATATATATATATATATATATACAGTATATATATATATATATATATATATATATATATATACAGGGAGTGCAGAATTATTAGGCAAATGAGTATTTTGACCACATCATCCTCTTTATGCATGTTGTCTTACTCCAAGCTGTATAGGCTCGAAAGCCTACTACCAATTAAGCATATTAGGTGATGTGCATCTCTGTAATGAGAAGGGGTGTGGTCTAATGACATCAACACCCTATATCAGGTGTGCATAATTATTAGGCAACTTCCTTTCCTTTGGCAAAATGGGTCAAAAGAAGGACTTGACAGGCTCAGAAAAGTAAAAAATAGTGAGATATCTTGCAGAGGGATGCAGCACTCTTAAAATTGCAAAGCTTCTGAAGCGTGATCATCGAACAATCAAGCGTTTCATTCAAAATAGTCAACAGGGTCGCAAGAAGCGTGTGGGAAAACCAAGGCGCAAAATAACTGCCCATGAACTGAGAAAAGTCAAGCGTGCAGCTGCCAAGATGCCACTTGCCACCAGTTTGGCCATATTTCAGAGCTGCAACATCACTGGAGTGCCCAAAAGCACAAGGTGTGCAATACTCAGAGACATGGCCAAGGTAAGAAAGGCTGAAAGACGACCACCACTGAACAAGACACACAAGCTGAAATGTCAAGACTGGGCCAAGAAATATCTCAAGACTGATTTTTCTAAGGTTTTATGGACTGATGAAATGAGAGTGAGTCTTGATGGGCCAGATGGATGGGCCTGTGGCTGGATTGGTAAAGGGCAGAGAGCTCCAGTCCGACTCAGACGCCAGCAAGGTGGAGGTGGAGTACTGGTTTGGGCTGGTATCATAAAAGATGAGCTTGTGGGGCCTTTTCGGGTTGAGGATGGAGTCAAGCTCAACTCCCAGTCCTACTGACAGTTTCTGTAAGACACCTTCTTCAAGCAGTGGTACAGGAAGAAGTCTGCATCCTTCAAGAAAAACATGATTTTCATGCAGGACAATGCTCCATCACACGCGTCCAAGTACTCCACAGCGTGGCTGGCAAGAAAGGGTATAAAAGAAGAAAATCTAATGACATGGCCTCCTTGTTCACCTGATCTGAACCCCATTGAGAACCTGTGGTCCATCATCAAATGTGAGATTTACAAGGAGGGAAAACAGTACACCTCTCTGAACAGTGTCTGGGAGGCTGTGGTTGCTGCTGCACGCAATGTTGATGGTGAACAGATCAAAACACTGACAGAATCCATGGATGGCAGGCTTTTGAGTGTCCTTGCAAAGAAAGGTGGCTATATTGGTCACTGATTTGTTTTTGTTTTGTTTTTGAATGTCAGAAATGTATATTTGTGAATGTTGAGATGTTATATTGGTTTCACTGGTAAAAATAAATAATTGAAATGGGTATATATTTGTTTTTTGTTAAGTTGCCTAATAATTATGCACAGCAATAGTCACCTGCACACACAGATATCCCCCTAAAATAGCTATAACTAAAAACAAACTAAAAACTACTTCCAAAACTATTCAGCTATGATATTAATGAGTTTTTTGGGTTCATTGAGAACATGGTTGTTGTTCAATAATAAAATTAATCCTCAAAAATACAACTTGCCTAATAATTCTGCACTCCCTGTATATATATATATATATATATATATATATATATATACATACACATACATGCTCTATAAGTGAACCCCCTCCCCCTCCACTTTTCTCTCCCCTCTCTTTCCTCATCACTTTTATCTTCCATAGAGAAAATGCATTCTCGCCATTTATATAATGGCTACTAATATGTTGGTTTTCATTGTTTTTTACCTCCCTCTGCTCTTGAGAATATCAGTAGTTCACAGGTCTTCCCGACTGGTACTTGGTATATTTATGTGCAAACAGAATTGTAGACACCAGGGGGTAAGCTTGGTGTTTTTTTGCATATATTAATAAACTAGGTTAGACATTATATAAATTCCTTGCATAAATTTTTACTAAAAAGTATATGTTGCATTTAAAAAAAGTACCATTTTGCGACACTGTAAAATGGACTATATTTATAGAAATTGTATACCCATAGTGATAGTCCTCTTTGCCAGGATATGTAAAGTATAGGTAAATAAAACAAAGCTTTGTATTTTTGTTGCCACATATTATATGTATATTTTTGCTTTTGCTGCTTATATTTGTTTTTAAATTATGATAAAATCTACCATAATTGCATTTGCTGTCTGTCTACTTAATATTTTTGGGGTAGCTCTTTACTCTTAAGATTTTGAGAATTTTTGGGATCCCATTGTGCTGGATTAAGAGTTACTTTTGTTCTTTAATAATGGATATATATATATATATATATATATATATATATATATATATATATATATATATATACGAAATGTCATGGGATCGTTTTAATCTTTGAAAATTCTACAATAAAAGCTAAGTTTTATTTTTAAACCCCGCAAGTGCTATCTTATTAGTGACTGTTTTTGTATATCTTTGATATAGCACCCAGGTGGCTGCTCACTCAAATATTTGAGGATTGTAGTGCAGGTCTTTATTTACCAAGATATATATATATATATATATATATATTTAAAGTGCACTAGCGAATATAATTGCTAATAGAGCGGTTAAGGGTTGGAGACTGGGGGGTTTACTCCAGGTAAATGTTTTTAGCCAATGAGAGCACCAGAGTGTGTATAAAAGGACAGATTGAACCTTAGGACTTCAGCTACTATTATGGCTTTCTTTGCTGAAACGCGTCAGCAGCAAGTCTAGGAGTGAGCTCCTACTCTCCACCCATATTGCCACTTTGTGGAACATTTTCCTGAATGTCGATGTTTTAAATTATATGAACAATAAAAGTTCATTTTTAATTCTCAACGAGAGTGCTCCTCTATTGGATGTTCCTGAGATATACTTAATAGGCAATATTGCAATATGTAGTTTATTTCATGTAATTAGCAAGAGTTCATGAGCTAGTGACGTATGGGATATACATTCCTACCAGGAGGGGCAAAGTTTCCCAAACCTCAAAATGCCTACAAATACACCCCTCACCACACCCACAAATCAGTTTTACAAACTTTGCCTCCTATGGAGGTGGTGAAGTAAGTTTGTGCTAGATTCTACGTTGATATGCGCTCCACAGCAGGTTGGAGCCCGGTTTTCCTCTCAGCGTGCAGTGAATGTCAGAGGGATGTGAGGAGAGTATTGCCTATTTGAATTCAATTATCTCCTTCTACGGGGTCTATTTCATAGGTTCTCTGTTATCGGTCGTAGAGATTCATCTCTTACCTCCCTTTTCAGATCGACGATATACTCCTATATATATACCATTACCTCTGCTGATTGTCGTTTCAGTACTGGTTTGGCTTTCTACAACATGTAGATGAGTCCACAAACACATTACTCCTGGGAATTCCTGGCCACTAGTAGAAGGCAAAGATTTCAAAAACCCTTAAAAACCCTCACACCTCACTGGTAAACCAGTCTTATCTTTGCCTCCACAAGAGGAAGGTGAAGAAGTGAGGTGCTCCAGGAGTTCTGTGAGAGGGGTTCTCAGACAAATCTGAGGCTTATATTCCCCTCAGAGAGCTACTGCCGGTAAAGAGGGGATTTATGGAGTATTTGGTAGTGGCACAATTACACCCAGTGGGAGTTAGTCACAGGTCTGCTATAGGTGTTGCGGCGATTGGTCCCTAGCCTCCTCCTGTTGGATTGTTTCTACACTCTACATACTCAGATCCTCAGCAGTCACTTGTACAGCACTGGATCGGCTATCTACTAAAAGCATTTTTTTTTCCTGCAGATGGTAAGTCCAGTAGTGTGAGCACTTATTAGGTAAGTATGTGGGGGGTTTTTTGTTTGTTGTTGTTTTTTTTAAATAATTTTTTTCAGGTTCAGTGAATGGCTTACAATCCATGCATTGCAGTACAATCTATACAGATAATAAATGTTTCAAAACATACATACAATATTATTTGGTCGAATTATACATTGCGTAGTAATAAAGCATTGAATAATACAGTTAGTGAACTTCATATTTGCCATTTAAACTACAAGTCTTCTAATTGATCTATGAGGCCACTCGTGGACCTTGTGATGTGAGAAAAAAGGGTAATTTACAGAAGACTATCATGAACAATAGGGGATCACTTTTGGGTCTCATATAGTGAACCTCAGTTTTCTTGTTTTTTTAACAGATGTACATGTCATGCACTTGTGTGTAAACTTTGTGGGCCAAAACCAAGAAGAACTATATTGTGTGTGCAGAGTCCAAAAGGGGCCCTCTATACACGTAATATAACCTGTGAGGCCTCTCATGCTCAAGATTTAGGTAGTGGGATATAGAGCTAATGAGTTCTATCAGGGTTATTGGATGGGATAAGAGGTTGTGTGGACTACTAGACTTCAGGCTACTTCCAGTGAAAAAAGGGCTATGTGGAGTTGAGGAGATCAGAAAGTTATGTTCCGTGGCAGACTAGTAAACAAAACAGCAAAAGAAAAAATAACGGAAAACAACAAAACCCCTATGCCTATACTTGCTAGCTGAGCGTACTAGGGGGGTTATGCCACATATTCATATTATAGATAGAAACTGATGAGATTAAATACATCCTAACAACATGTCAGGTATCTATGTCATAGCAAGTTTATATAACAGCGCAACAGGCTGAGAAAAGCCATGACAGCAGTGGAATGGTGGCCGGCCTATTTGAGTTTGTACCCAAGCCCCAGTGGCTACTAAGTTTAAGGCACAGCTGATCTTATCAGGGGTATGCCTACCCTTTGGTCATACATGAATAAAATACAAATACCGTCTATCTGGAATTCTTAAAAAAAAAAAAAAGGGAATGGGTACAAATAGGTTGTCAGACTGTGGAACCTTTTTCAAGAGGGGATCATAAGTGGTTGAACAAAAGCAGATTAGTGAGTGAGACTCTGCACCATTAATTACTTGATAGGAAATACTAAAGGATTTTATAAGCCATATTCATGCTCTATATAAAATCCTATGATTTAAAGTAAATCTTAACAACAGTTCTAGGGAGCCCAACATTACAAGTATGTGTTCCAAAAATAGCAGGCTTGTAAGGAAAACATGAAATTGGTGATGTGACAGCTGAACTATTCTATTGTGTGTTATAGCCACAGATGGTAATAAATCAAAGGCAGTAACGACACATACATATTTAACATTAGTGTCTATATCGTACTGAACACATTAAGAGTGTATTTGAGGTGTGGGAAGTATAGGGTGGATATTCAGCGATCTATATGTCAGCTCTGACTCAAAAGGGGTATGTCTCTGCTTGTCATGGTCTAATAAGGCGTCTGAAACAGTGTCTGCTAGAAAAACGTGACTACCCCAACAGGGGATCTTAAATGAATACATTTGCACTACGTACCATACATACAGTGCTTGAGGTGCAGGGGTTAAAAAGAGAAGAAAAAAATAATAATAAATAAGAGAATAAAACAAGTAATGTCTACCACATATGTATACCCCTATATTATTAAAGAGAAATAAAACATCAGATGAGAATAAAAATGTCCAGACCAGTCCATACCGTATATGAAATGCAAAGGGCTTTGAGAATTATCTAGTTGCATATTTAAAAAAAAAAAAAAAAAACCTGTTAAAGCCTGCGGGTCTGTCCGTTTCCCAAATCACCCTCATCCAATGCCGGCTTTTTGAAGTGAGTTTCCATAGATAGGGTCAACAAGGGAATTTGCATACCCTCTCAGCATAGAAGGAATTCGTTGGGAGCCCCTATTCATTATTGTCTCCTCAGTCTTAGAGGTTAGAGGCTGCAATCCAGATAGAGGAGAATTGAGTGGTGTATACCCTTGTCCAATAATGCTGCAGTGTCCTTGTATAGGAGATCTACAGCTCTCCGTAAGACTGTAGATGCGGTGGCTAAGGCCTGCAAAGTTGGATGAGGCTAGGGATCTCAAAGAGGCGTCTTTTGACAGTGGGTCTGGCGAGAGCACTGAAAACCATCTCTGCTTATCTTCCAAATTCTGCATTTGGTAAGCTGCTTTTAGGCTGGGAGCAGCATTATGCGTTTCCATTCTGGCGCCATATGCGGGTCTCCCCGCATTCGACCCCCTCATGGGGGAGTCTATTGTGGATGCTTTCAATCCTGGTGAGTAATCCAGTAAGTCAGCCACATCTGAATTGTTGCCTTCCGGTAAGCTCGGATGATGGTTCTGTGCTGTACCAGCTGGGGCCCGAATCTGTGGCGAGGGATCAGATGAATTTGGGAGGTGCACTCGGGAATTGGCCTCTTTGTTAGATTTCTCTGGGGGATCTCCTGGTGCCATGAGTCGATGACCACTGCGTTTCGTTAGCGCTTGCAGGCTATCCATTTTAGCAGACCAAGTCTGCAATATCTTCTCATGATGTTCATCTAACAAGCGGGTCACAGCCTCAAGTAACATAGCGTCACAGGGCACCATTGTTTTTCTCTCTTTTTTGTAGGTGCGTGTGTGGCGAGAAAGTGCCTTAATTTTCTCTCTTATTTATCCTGTGGTACAAATAAAGTGTGAAGTAGACATAGGTGTCCTAGATGATAGATGAAGTTCCTGTTTTGGCTTGCAAAGGTGGAGAACTCGACAGAAGTATATGTTTCAAATCCTCTTAGTCTGTAGATTCTGTAAATTAGAGTATTATAACTGGATGTTCGTTCAATTCCCTGATAAAAGGCAGATTAACAGTGATCCACACAGAGCTACCAATATTGCAACCACTTAAGGTGCTGCCCAGAGACACGCCCCCGGTAAGTATGTGTTTTATTTATGTGGGCAGTTACATGTGTATATCATAGCCAGGGGACTTTTTTGACAGGCATTTTTCCTTATATGTTCAGTATGGAGCTGCAGGAACCTAAAGTTTTATTACATACACCTTATGTTTTTACTTCTTTGATTTTTAGCGCACAGATTTTGAGCACCTTGAAGTTATGTTAGCGTGTATCAGCTTCTTGCCACGCTTTATGTATTAAGTTTTTTAACACGTCACCATTTTTTAACATGCGTCAGGCGTCAGGTTTGCTTGCGCATCTTGCATGTTTAGTATATTTGTGCACATGTGTATTTTAGATAGCGTGCCTTGACTGTTTGCACATTTTCAGTTAGTTGTCAGTCTTTCCCCTCCTTGCAACATAGCTGTGTCAAATTAGCTCACATCGCTCATTTCCTACCGCGTTAGTGGGTTCATATCACTCTTTTGTTTGCTTTTGCCTTGTTTGTTTGAGGGGGTAAGATTTTCAATACTGTCTAGAGCTAAATATTTGAGGTTCATTTAATGAAGGTTCTCTTTATGCATTTACCCACCTATTCTTTTTAGGGTTTTTGTGTTTAAATCCTTTGATTGTTTGCCTACCACATTCATTTATTTTCTGTGGTTTTCAGTCTAGGCCCTTTCTTTCATGTAATTGGCAAGAGTCCATGAGCTAGTGACGTATGGGATATACAATCCTACCAGGAGGGGAATAGTTTCCCAAACCTCAAAATGCCTATAAATACACCCCTCACCACACCCACAATTCAGTTTAACAAACTTTGCCTCCTATGGAGGTGGTTCAGTAAGTTTGTGCTAAGATTTCTACGTTGACATGCGCTTCTCAGCTTTTTTGAAGCCCCATTCCTTTTGCTCGTTTTCACATGAGAGCTCTCCAGCTTTGTATGCTGAATCAGTTGTGCAGGGATTATACAAAGATATCACAGTTAATGTGATATCCCTTTAAATCTGAACCTGCATAAGCACTTCCTTCCTATTTAAGGAAGTGCTTACCCCTCAATCAGGGCCTGAAAATTGAAGCTGTTAACCAGTTCTCCTTGCTCCTCTGTGGAGCTACTACCACTTTTTGTTATTGTTGCTTTAACCTTCAGGTCTTATACAGCGCCTTCGATACCCGCTGGGTATCTACTGTTACCTCTATTCTGACCGGGATCTTTTTCTGGATTCATCCGCCAACCGGAACTTCTTTCACCACGCTGAAGTCGCGCTCACACCAAACAGACGCCGAACCTAAGAGCTGCAACTTACCTCTCAACCTTTTTTACTAAAAGGCATAACCGCTCTCCACGCTTCATACCACCGCAACTGTTAACATAAGTACCGCTCTCCACGCTACAATTTATTCTCGCATAAAGGTTAATCCTTAAACATCATTGTTTGTTATAGGACATATCAAATACCTATATTGTGTTTCACATCTGACTCAGTATATTGCGGTTTGGGATTCAAGCTAGTATGTCTGGACTGTGTATATATTTTATTGCGTGAAAGTGTGAGTGCGTGAAGGAACTACCTCTACCTTACAAAGCAGTCTATTCATTTGCTTTGCTTGATCTGCTTTAATCAGCATTAACTGTTGCATTATTCTTAAACACATCTGACTTGCTCTGAACTTTAATCTCAGTTACTTATACTCATTCCTGATTTATATATATATTCCTATCTTAGTGAAGTTTCATATTATTCAATCAATTACAAAATTAATGTCTCACCTTAAATAAGTAAGTTTAATAAATCATTTTCTCTTGCTTATTTTAAGAAAAGAGCAACAAAACCTTTATTTTTCATATTCTAATTTTGGTTATCACAGTTAATATCCTTAAATCCCAATGTTCTACACTCTATGACGTGGTGGTTAAATCACCAGCATTTAGTTTAAGGGGCTTCCTTTGTTCGGCCAACCTGGACTGTGATCACTACAGACGCAAGTCTTTCAGGTTGGGGAGCTGTTTGGGGATCTCTGACAGCACAAGGGGTTTTGAAATCTCAAGTGGCGAGATTACAATCAATATTTTAGAACCCTGTGCAATTCTCAGAGCTCTTCAGTTTTGGCCTCTGTTAAAGAGAGAACCATTCATTTGCTTTCAGACAGACAATAACACAACTGTGGCATATGTCAATCATCAGGGTGGGACTCACAGTCCCCAAGCTATGAAAGAAGTATCTCGGATACTTGCTTGGACGGAATCCAGCTCCTGTCTAATCTCTGCGGTGCATATCCCAGTTGTAGACAATTGGGAGGCGGATTATTTCAGCCGTCAGACTTTACATCCAGGGGAGTGGTCTCTCCATCCAGATGTGTTTTCTCAGATTGTTCAGATGTGGGTTCTTCCAGAGATAGATCTCATGGCCTCTCATCTAAACAAGAAACTTCCCAGATACCTGTCCAGGTCCAGGGATGTTCAGGTGGAAGCAGTGGATGCGCTGACACTTCCTTGGTGTTATCATCCTGCTTACGTTTTCCCTCCTCTAGTTCTTCTTCCAAGAGTAATATCCAAAATCATCATGGAACAATCGTTTGTGTTGCTGGTGGCTCCAGCATGGCCACACAGGTTTGGTATGTGGATCTTGTTCGGATGTCCAGTTGCCAACCTTGGCCACTTCCGTTAAGGCCGGACCTACTGTCTCAAGGTTCGTTTTTCCATCAGGATCTCAAATCATTAAATTTGAAGGTATGGAAATTGAACGCTTAGTAGTAAGTCATAGAGGTTTCTCTGACTCAGTGATTAATACTATGTTACAAGCTCGTAAATCTGTCTCTAGAAAGATTTATTATCGAGTTTGGAAGACCTACATTTCATGGTGTTCTTTTCATAAATTCTCTTGGCATTCTTTTAGAATTCCTAGAATTTTACAGTTTCTTCAGGATGGTTTGGATAAGTGTTTGTCTGCAAGTTCCTTGAAGGGACAAATCTCTGCTCTTTCTTTTTTATTTCACAGAAAGATTGCTATAATTCCTGATATTCACTGTTTTGTACAGGCTTTAGTTCGTATTAAGCCTGTCATTAAATCAATTTCTCCTCCTTGGAGTCTTAATTTGGTTTTGAGGGCTTTACAAGCTCCTCCGTTTGAACCTATGCATTCTCTGGACATTAAATTACTTTCTTGGAAAGTTCTGTTCCTTTTGGCCATTTCTTCTGCTAGAAGAGTTTCTGAGTTATCTGCTCTTTCTTGTGAATCTCCTTTTCTGATTTTTCATCAGGATAAGGCAGTGTTGCGGACTTCATTTAAATTTTTACCTAAGGTTGTGAATTCTAACAACATTAGTAGAGAAATTGTGGTTCCTTCATTGTGTCCTAATCCTAAGAATTCAAAGGAGAGATCTTTACATTCTTTGGATGTGGTAAGAGCTTTGAAATATTATGTGGAAGCTACTAAAGATTTCAGGAAGACTTCTAGTCTATTTGTTATCTTTTCTGGTCCTAGGAAAGGTCAGAAGGCCTCTGCTATTTCCTTGACTTCTTGGTTAAAGCTCTTGATTCATCAAGCTTATTTGGAGTCGGTTCAGGCCCCACCTCAGAGAATTACAGCTCATTCTACTAGATCAATCTCCACTTTGTGGGCTTTTAAGAATAAAGCTTCAGTTGATCAGATTTGCAAAGTAGCAACTTGGTCCTCTTTGCATACATTTACTAAATTCTACCATTTTGATGTATTTGCTTCTTCAGAAGCAGTCTTGGTAGAAAAGTTCTTCAGGTAGCTGTTTCAGTTTGATTCTTCTGCTAATGTTTTAAGTTTTTCTTTTCATTTTGAGAATAACTTTTATTTTGGGTTTTGGATTATTTTTTCAGCGGAAAATGGCTGTTATTTATTTTTATCCCTCTCTCTAGTGACTCTTGAGTGGAGTTCACACATCTTTGGTATTGATATCCCATATGTCACTAGCTCATGGACTCTTGCCAATTACATGAAAGAAAACATAATTTATGTAAGAATTTACCTGATAAATGAATTTCTTTCATATTGGCAAGAGTCCATGAGGCCCACCCTTTTTTTGGTGGTTATGATTTTTTTTGTATAAAGCACAATTATTTCCAAATTCCTTTGTTGATGCTTTTAACTCCTTTCTTTATCACCCCACTTCTTGGCTATTCATTAAACTGAATTTTGGGCGTGGTGAGGGGTGTATTTATAGGCATTTTGAGGTTTGGGAAACTTTACCCCTCCTGGTAGGATTGTATATCCTATACGTCACTAGCTCATGGACTCTTGCCAATATGAAATAAATGAATTTATCAGGTAAATTCTTACATAAATTATGTTTTTTTTTATTATGGAGCATACTGGTTCAGTCTCCACTACTTTATATATTGGTTCCTTATAAGTTATATCCTCTGAACACTTTTTCCTACTGATATTAGGTGTTTTTTTATAAGCTTATTGATCCCCCTGCTCAGCTTTGCAATTTTTGTATAAATTATTTATTGAATTTGAATCAGTCCAATGCTGCTTTTGCTTCTAAGGATGTCAGTACTCCCTCTGTTCGCTCTTTACAGGGAGTTCTTCATATGTTGCTCCAGGGTTTAAAGATTGTGTAAGCTCTACTGTATCTGAAATGTTGGTGGCTATGTCTCCTCTAAGTAAGTGTAAATAGTCAGTCTCTGATAATACCTAATTTAGCTTATATAATTTACATGGTGGTGAAGTATTTTCAGACAATCATGAGTTGGTCTATGACTAGATACAGAATTATGTTCATTCTGTTTAGACCTGAACAAGGATCCTTAGTTTTCAGATGAAAGGTTTGTTTAGCAATTGGATTTGGTTTTTTTAAAGGGACAGTCTACACCAGAATTGTTATTGTTTAAAAAGATAGATAATTCCTTTATTACCCATTCCCTAGTTTTGCATAACCAACACAGTTATATAAATATACTTTTTACCTCTGTGATTACCTTGTATCTAAGCATCTGCAGACTGCCCCCTTATTTCAGTTCTTTTGACACATCCATTTTAGCCAATCAGAGCTGGCTCACTGGATCTCCACGTGCGTGAGCACAGTGTTATCTATGTGTCTAACACCCTCTAGTGGTGAAAAACTGTTAAAATGCCCTGAGAGAAGAGGCGGCCTTCAAGGGCTTAGAAATTTGCATATGAGCCTCCTAGGTTTAACTTTCAACTAAGAATACCAAGAGATCAAGCCTGGTATCCCCTTTAATCTATCTTTAATATTTTAATGAGTGTTTCCTTTACCTGCTTCTTTCATAGAGCTTTGAGAAGCCATCCCTATGGTAGATGAGGCTATTTCTACTTTAGTTAAACATTCTACTATTCCTCTTGAGGATAGTACTTATTTTACTAGACTGCATGGATTGGAAGTTAGAGTATTTTCATAGGTAGGCTTTTCAGCAACCTTTACTATATGGTGTGATAGCTTATCTGAGCAATTTTCAGATGAATCTGCTGGTGAAGAGTCTTAGAATTAATTAAGGTCAGATAATGCTTTATTTTGTGACACTGTGTTTGACATTATTAAGATTAATGCCAAAAATATGGCTTTAACAGTCCTGACCAGGAGGGAGCAGCAGGTCATTGTGGCCCAGTGGTTAGTATAGCCGCCTAGTAACCAGGGGGTTAAGGTTTCAAGGTTGCTGCTTTCTTATAAGACATGGTTCTAAGTCTAGGTTTTTGTGGAAAAATGTTTGTTTGGATTTGGTCTGGATGCTATTATTTCATCAGACGTAGTGTGTCCTTTCACATGAAATGCGTAAGAGAAATGTTTCTTGCACTGATGGGGCTTGTACACATTGTACACAATTGACTTCCCTTGGCTCAATAAAAAAGAACTAATTGCACTAAGCCTGTTTGCTGCTCGACCCCTTTCATTTGCTTTATCCGTGGCGGGTATCCACTCTACAGCTTACTGGCACAACAGACCTAGCGTGTAATAATTCATCAGATTTGTCACCCTACAACGTCACGGAGTGGGTGGTACTCCCAGCGCTGCCTCATCTTAGATGCTGATGCGGCAGAAGCTGCTTGAATGGAAGATACAGGATCAGTGGTGTTCACAGAACTGAAGACAAGAGGTGAGACGAGTTACCACACAATTTACTTTCCACAGCAGCCAGTTTAGTCAGTTTATAACTGTGCCCATTCTACTAGGTCAGTTGCTCTTCCCTGGGCTTTTTAGAATAAGGCTTCTGTTATTCAAATTTGTAAAGTAGCTACTTTAGCTCATACCAGTGTTGCCTAGCAGGTAGTGTATCTGCTTTACAAGCTGAAGGCTGCATGTCTGAGCACAGTTATCTATTGGAGCTCTACAAATAACCGATAATAATAATAATAATAATTATGGGTTCTTCTTTACATAGCTGTTCCTTATTCTTCCTTTTTGATGTTTTTACTTTTTCTGTAGTAGCTTTTGGTAGGAAAAGTCCTTCAAGCAGCAAATTATTGGCATTAGTTATTTGAGAAAGAATGTCCCTTTAAGTTGTTCACAAATGCAATTTTCATAGAAAGAAAAAATGTTACAAAACAATGAATGTACCCTGGCATTATCCTATCAACGTTATATATGTTTCATTCATTATTAAACTATTTGTCTACAGTTCTTTTACTAATCATAATATTTAGATTAAAAAAAAGCAAGAGATTTTCAAGTCAGTAATAATTTTAGAAGTACTTTTTTTCCCTGCAAGTCAGATTGAGTGGCATACCTCATATTTATAATTATACAGAGCAGAACAGTCAGAAGAAAGAAACAGCTGTACTGATTTATATCTTAAAGGGACAGTATATGCATATGAATGAGCACTATGTAAAAAAAAAAAAAATCTGGAGCAGAACTCCCAATGCTCTATTGCTAGACATTGAAATGCATTACAAGAATGAAAACAAAAACAGGAACATATATATATGTGTGTGTGTGTATGTGTGTGTATATATATATATATATATATATATATATATGGGTATGTGTGTGCATATATACAGTGGCGTCACTAGGGTTGGTGTCACCCGTTGTGGTAAGTTATGGTGTCACCCCCCCCCAGAAAGCAGACACACACAAAAACACAGGCACACACACATACAAACACTCAGACACACTTAAAAACATACTCAGATGCACACACAAACACTCGGAAACACACTCAGACACACACACAAAAACACTGAGACACACACACAAAAACTCAGACACACACATAGAAAATATATAAACTGCACTGCATTAATTATAAAGCTCATGCCTAGAGCTGCTCCCTGGCTCAGCAGAGCATCAAATGAAAGATAAACAGAGCACTCTGAAATAAATCACTGAAGAAAAGGTTTAGGCGCGCAAACTATGAAAATTCTGCTCTCTGACTCTGTTCCAAGTCTGTCAGTGCACAGCCCCGGGCCGCGTGCCTACCGCTTCTTATGGCCAATCACCTCTGCACTCTGCCCACCCCCAGACCCCCGCCCGCCCTCCTACCTGTTCAGTGTGCACTTAGTGTACCGTAACCATAAATGTCTGGTGGGCATCATACGAGGCTCCTTCACTTTAGAGACAGTGTCAGACAGTCATGCGGTCAGGTGCCAGGCATCCCCTCACGATTTCCCAGTTCCCGTTTAGAGAGACAGCACAGCAGTGAGTGACTCCACTGCTCCACATGTCACTGAGCAGTGAGCACACATAGGCAGGCAGGTTTAGGCTAGCAGCGCAACTTTGCAAGCCCCACGACATGCCCACAACATTCATAGAGAAATTGGGCAGGGGAGAAGCAAAGTACAAACAAGCAAAAGCAGCCGGGAAAACTATTTGTTGAAATTGCAGCATTGGCTCAAGGGGCAAAAAAATTGTGTGTCTACAACTTCCCCAGTCCCACCAATGTTCACAAATGCCAGCCCCTCTAATAAAAAAATCTATGCATCTCAACATTGTATTTCTTTGAATTTCAATAAAATTAAAAAAAAAAAAAATTTTTTTGGTGTCACCCCCTGGAGGGTGTCACCCAGGTGCGGCCCGCACCCCCTAGTGACGCCACTGTATATATATATATATATATATATATATATATATATATATATATATACACACACAATGCCTTGCAAAAGTATTCACCCCCTTGACTTTTTACCTTTTTTGTTACATTACAGCCTTAAGTTCAATGTTTTATTAATCTGAATTTTATGTGATGGATCAGATCACAATAGTCTAAGTTGGTGAAGTGAAATGAGAAAAATATATATATAAAACTATTTTTAGAAATAGAAAACATAAAATTGGCATGTGCGTATGTATTAACCCCCTTTGTTATGAAGCCCATAAAAAGCTCCGGTGCAACCAATTATCTTCAGAAGTCACATAATTAGTGAAATGATGTCCACCTGTGTGCAATCTAAGTGTCACATGATCTGTCATTGAAAGGCCCCAGAAGCTGCAACACCTAAGCAAGAGGCAGCACTTACCAAACACTGCCATGAAGACCAAGGAACTCTCCAAATAAGTAAGGGACAATGTTGTTGAGAAGTACAAGTCAGAATTAGGTTATAAAAAATATCCAAAACATCAAATCTATCATAACCAAATGGAAAGAACATGGCACAGCAGCAAACCTGCCAAGAGACGGCCGCCCACCAAAACTCATGGACCGAGCAAGGAGGGCATTAATCAGAGAGGCAGCACAGAGACCTAGGGTAACCCTGGAGGAGCTGCAGAGTTTCACAGTAGAGACTGGAGTATCTGTACATAGGACAACAATAAGCCTTATGCTCCATGAAGTTGGGCTTTATGGCAGAGTGGCCAGAAGAAAGCCATTACTTTCAGCAAAAAGCAAAATGAGTTTTCAAAAAGGCATGTGGGAGACTCCCAAAATGTATGGAGGAAGGTGCTCTGGTCTGATGAGACTAAAATTGAACATTTTGGCCATCAAAGAAAACGCTATGTCTGGCGCAAACCCAACACATCAAATCACCCAAAGAACACCATCCCCACAGTGAAACATGGTGGGAGCAGCATCATGCTGTGGGGATGTTTTTTAGCAGCCGGGACTGGGAAAGATGGATGGTGCTAAATACAGGGATATTCTTGAGCAAAACCTGTACCACTCTGTGCGTGATTTGAGTCTAGGATGGAGGTTCACCTTTCAGCAGGACAATGACCCCAAACACACTGCTAAAGCAACACTTGAGTGGTTTAAGAGGAAACATGTAAATGTGTTGGAATGGCCTAGTCAAAGCCCAGACCTCAATCCAATAGAAAACCTGTGGTCAGACTTAAAGATTGCGGTTCATAAGCGCAAACCATCCAACTTGAAGGAGCTGGAGCAGTTTTGCAAGGAGGAATTGGCAAAAATCCCTGTGGTAAGATGTGGCAAGCTCATAGAGACTTATCCAAAGCGACTTGGAGGTGTGATTGCTGCAAAAGGTGGCTCTACAAAGTATTGACTTTAGGGGGGGGAATAGTTATGCACATTGACGTTTTCTGTTATTTTGTCCTATTTGTTGTTTGCTTCACAATAAAAAAAAATATATATATCTTCAAAGTTGTGGGCATGTTCTGTAAATTAAATGATGCAAATCCTCAAACAATCCATGTTAATTCCAGATTGTGAGGCAACAAAACACAAAAAATGCCAAGGGGGCTAAATACTTTTGCAAGGCATTGTATGTGTGTGTGTGTGTGTGTATGTATATATATATATATATATATATATATATATATATATATATATATATATATGTATATATATATATGTGTGTGTATGTATGTGTGTTACAATACACACAAAAATAAAGTCTAGCACTCGCTCACAAGCGCTCAGCTAAGTTTAAAAGAAACTGGAAGAGTCAGTTACCGCATTTGGCCAAATGGGACAAGCCCATGTACCACGTCAAGGTCTCTCCTCATGTATGCATTGAGACTAATTGCTCACTGGCAGGGACAACTCCTACATTCTGCATTGGTGGATATGTTCACGTCCCACAATCAGCAAAACAAAGATATTTGGGACACCTGAGAGTTTACCATACCCCAGGAAACAGGAGAGAAAAAACAGTGGAACCCTGTGAAGCTTGGCAAGAAAGAACCAGCAATCCACAGATACATTCCTATTCTTAAAGGGCCTATCTAACAGCGCCCCTCTCGCGGGCTTACCACTTACCTCATAAGATTGGGGTAATTTCTTGTAAGTAGTCATTTTGGAAGATTACCACTAGGATTATTTTGTTTATACACTTAGAAAAGTGTTAAGCACATTGTGAATCTATATTTACACTGGATTTTTAAATGAAGTGTTGTTCTATTATTTACAACTCCACTCCATAATCGTTTAATACTTGGAAAGCTTTGGGACTTTATTATTGTCATTTAACGTGCTTTGTGTGTGTGTATATATATATATATATATATAAATAATTTAATTATATTCTGCTGTGCCAAGTTATATAATTTCATTTGCAGTTGATTATCTGAAATTGTTTTGATAAAAGTACAATCAAATTTCAGTATTAGAAACCTACTATTGGTATCATTCACCATCTGCCTTATATTCTCCATATGGATAGAGGTATATAGCCTATATTTTGTATTACTTTGTTACTAGGTGTAGCGCCACTTTAAACCCATTTTGTTCTCTTCATACACACATACATACAGTGTATGTGTATATATATATATATGTATGTTTTGTGTGTGTGTGTGTTTGTGTGTAAAAGAGGTTAATGGATTCTACTTGAAAAAACAAGCTACTGATTCTAAGTTTGTACTAGAACAGGGTATATATTGGAGGCCGCTTCAATGCGTAAATAAAATATGTGACCCTCTCCTATACTTACTAAAGGCAATCAAAAAACAAAAGAAGAAAGCAAACCGAGCGCCCACTAATAACCTTTCTAATACACAGTTCTTACAGGATTAAATGAAGTGTGATGCAATAGTAACAGAAAAAGTTATGGGAATTAATCACAATATCAGAATCCAAATATATAATTATGCAGCGTGTCTCCAAGTTCTTAATTAGAGTTAATCAGAATAAAGTATGTTCACTCCAAATGTCATTGGGCTGCGATGCCTTGCAGGTGTGAAAGCCATGAGCTTGTAGATTTATGGGTGATCTGTTGTCATCCACCCCTCTGCCACTCTTTACATTGAACAAACCCGGAGCTGTGGAGCTTGCTGCCTTGACTGATGGTCCCTGGCGCATCAGTTATCCATTATAAGAAGAAATCTATCATACTTCGGCAGTGACCGAAGTAAGCACTGTCTGGGAAGTGTCTCCCTCCCCTTTCTGTGCCATATTTACTTCATAGGATTGAGGTTATATTTGTGAGTATAACGATTGCCCTCACTTGATGATGTCTGCTATTCTTCCTGTGATACATTTGGAGTGAACATACTTTATTCTGATGAACACTTATTAAGATCTTGGAGACTCTCTGCATAATTAAATATTTAGATTCTGATATTGTGGTTAATTCCCATAACTTTTTCTGTCACTATTGCATGGTACTTCATTCAGTTTAATAAACTAGAACTGTGTATTAAACAGGTTATTTGTGGGTGCTCTCTTCTCTTGTGTGTGTGTGTGTATATATATATATATATATATATATATATATATATATACACACACACACATTAAATCTCATGCTGACTTTTAACTGTATTTTGAATGTCAGAGATGGTATCTCCTAGGGCAACCTGGAAGCCCACCCAGTGGTGGGATAAGAGCAAGCAACCCAAAAAGACTTCTCAAGACAACAAGTCAGCATGAAGGGTTCGCTCCTAACCTGGGATCAGATTGTGCGAGGGGCAGACTTTTTCTGTTTCAGAGGGAATGGTCTCAATCCGTTCAGAACCCTTGGGTTCTGAACATAATTTGCCAGGGATACAAAATAATATTTTGGTCTTATCCCCAGAGGGACCGCTTGTTACTGTCAAGGGTCTCAGGAAACCCTGTAAAAATATCTGCTTTGCTCTGCTGCGTGGATGGCCTTCTCACCATAGAATAGTAGTAGTTCCGTTTCCCCCAGCAGAAAGAGGAAACGGGTTCTACTCCAACTTCTTTGTGGTTCCCAAGAAGGAGTGCATGTTCCACCCGATTTTGGACTTTAAGGGACTCGACAAATTCGTAAGGGTTCCAACTTTCAAGTTGGGAACGATAAGGTCCATCCACCCCTTAGTACAAGAGGGCAGTTCATGTCCACTATAGATCTAAATGACACGTACCTTCACATTCCAATCCACAGAGATCATTACCATTTCCTTCGATTCACCTTTTTGGACAAGCACTTCTAGTTTGTTGTGTTTCCATTTGGACTGGCTATAGCACCCTGAGTGCTCACCAAGCTGCTGGGAGCTTTGCTGGCTGCGGTCCATCTGCAGGGAATCAGTGGCCCCTTCCTTGGACAACTATCTGGTTCAAGCTCCATCCTTTCCAGTGGCTTAGGACCACACACAGAGGTTACTCTTGTGTCTTCAGCCACATGGTTGGAAGGTCAACATAGAAAAAAGCTCTCTCATCCCGGCTACAATAATAAACTTTCTGAGAACGATCATAGACTCTGTCAGTATAAGCATCTATATTACAGATCAGCGCAGGGAGTAGCTTCAGAAGGAGTGTCACCTGCTTCAGTCCAAGGTCCATCCTTCAGTAGCACAATGTATGGAAGTGGTAGGTCTCATGGTTGCAGCAACAGATGCTATACCGTTTGTTCGCTTTCATCTGAGACCACTACAGTTGTGTATGATCAGACAATGGAATGGAGATCATTCAGATCTGTCTCAGGTCATCTTTCTGGATGCTCAGACAAGAGGGAGCCTTGCATGGTGGTCCCGAATCCTGCTGTGGGCAGAGAGAAACCAATCTCAAGTCTCAGCTATCCACATTCCAGGTGTAGAGAATTGGGAAGCGGATTTCCTGAGCAGGCAGACTTTTTTCTCAGGGGAGTTGTCTCTGAATCAGATGGTTTTTCTGGAAATAACTCGCAGATGGGGTGTTTCAGACATAGATCTGATGGCTTACTGCTTCAATGCCAAGCTATGAGGTATGTGTACATGTCGAGGGATCCTCAGGCAGAGATAGTGGATGCTCTATCGGTTCTGTGGAACTTCAACCTGGTTTATCTGTTTCCACCAATTGTCCTTCTGCCCCGGGTGGTTGCCCGGGTCAAGAAGGAGAGAATATCAACGATTCTGATAGCACCTGCATGGCCACGCAGGACCTGGTACGCAGACCAAATTATCTTATCGTCAGCTCCTCCTTGACGATTGCCTCTTCATCAGGATCTACTGACTCAGGGACCATTCCTTTACCAAAATGTCACTACTCTGAATGCCTGGAGAATGAATGGTTAATTTTAGCTCAGAGAAGCTTCTTTGACAATGTGATTGATACTCTTATTCAGGCTGGCAAGCCTGTCACCAGACAAATCTTCTTCAAGGTCTAGTGAACTTACCTTCACTGGTGTGACCAGAGAGGTTTTTCTTCGCACAGAAAAAACTCTGTGTATCCTTCAGTTTCTTCAGGAGAGTCTATCAAGGGTCATATTTCTGCCCTTTCGGTTTTGTTTCACAAAAAGTTGGCTAGTTTGCTAGATTTTCAAGAGTTTGTTCAGGCTCTGGCCTGAATTAGACCTGTTATCAAACCTGTTGCTCCTTTGTGGAGCCCAAATTTAGTTCTTAAAGGGATAGTAAACACCAAAAATGTTGTTGTTTAAAAAGATAGATAATCGCTTTATTTACCATTCCCCAGTTTTGCATAACCAACACTGTTATAGAAATATACTTTTTACCTCTGTAATTACCTTGTGTCTAAGCTACTGCTGACTGCCTCCTTATCTTAGATATTTTGACATACTTACATTTGAGGCAATTAGTGCTGACTCTTAAATAACTTCACGGCATGAGCACCGTGCTATCTATATGAAAGACATGAACTAACGCCCTCTAGTGGTGAAAAACTGTCAAATGCCGAAGTGGCCTTCAAGGGCTTAGAAATTACCATATGAGTCTAACTATGTTTAGCTTTCAACTAAGAATAACAAGAGAACAAAGCAAATGTGATGATAAAAGTAAATTAGAAAGTTAGACAGGCTGACTTTTGCAATCTATTTAATACAGACATGCCCATAAAGTTCATAAAGCTTATAAAAAGGGGGTCTATGTGACAATATCTGGTTGACCTGGTTATATACATTATAAGCATTTATTTCATTTTATTATAATCTATTTCGATAGGTTTTTAAAAAAAAAGAAAAACAGAAAACGTGAGGTTAACTTCCAATCACCGAGATTACGAGTTTTGCGGTAACAGGGGTGCGTTGCTAACGAGCCTTTTTTTTTTTTAACGCTCCCTTAAGACAACGCTGGTACAGGTTTTACAGGTTTTTTGAAACCCTGCGTTAGCAGCAAAAAGGTGAGCGTAGAGCAAAATTTAGCTCCACATCTCACCTCAATACCAGCGTTGCTTACGGTAGCGGTGCTTGTGCACGATTTCCCCATAGGAAACAATGGGGCTGAGCCGGCTGGAAAAAAACCTAACACCTGCAAAAAAGCAGCGTTCAGCTCCTAACGCAACCCCGAGTCTAAACACCCCTAATCTTACACTTATTAACCCCTAATCTGCCTTCCCCAACATCGTTGCCACCTGCATTATATTATTAACCCCTAATCTGCTGCTCCGGACACCGCCGCCACCTACATTATCCCTATGAACCCCTAATCTGCCCCCAACATCGACGAACCCTACATTATATTTATTAACCCCTAATCTGCCCCCCCAACGTCACCACAACCTACCTACACTTATTAACCCTAATCTGCAGCCGCCAACGTCGCCGCCACTATAATAAAGTTATTAACCCCTAAACCTAAGTCTAACCCTAACACCCCCCTAATTTAAATATAATTTAAATAAATCTAAATAAAATAACTACAATTAAATAAATTATTCCTATTTAAAACTAAATAATTACCTATAAAATAAACCCTAAGCTAGCTATAATATAATTTATAGTTACATTGTAGCTATTTTAGGATTTATATTTATTTTACAGGCAACTTTGTATTTATTTTAACTAGGTAGAATAGTTATTAAATAGTTATAAACTATTTAATAGCTACCTAGTTAAAATAAGTACAAATTTACCTGTAAAATAAATCCTAACCTAAATTAAAATTACACCTAACACTACACTATCATTAAATTAATTTACTAAATTACCTACAATTAAATACAATTAAATTAAATAAACTAAAGTACAAAAAAAAAACCCCACTAAATTACAGAAAATAAAAAAATAATTACAAGAATTTTAAACTAATTACACCTAATCTAATCCCCCTAATAAAATAAAAAAGCCCCCCAAAATAATGAAATTCCCTACCTTATACTAAATTACAAATATCCCTTAAAAGGGCCTTTTGTGGGGCATTGCCCCAAAGTAATCAGCTCTTTTACCTGAAAAATAAAATACAATCCCCCCCAACATTAAAACCCACCACCCACACACCCAACCCTACTCTAAAACCCACCCAATCCCCCCTTAAAAAAACCTAACACTACCCCCTTGAAGATCACCCTACCTTGAGACGTCTTCACCCAGCCGGGCAGAAGTCTTCATCCGATCCAGGCAGAAGAGGTCCTCCAAGCGGCAGAAGTCTTCATCTAGATGGCATCTTCTATCTTCATCCATCCAGAGTGGAGCGGGTCCATCTTCAATCCAGCCGACGCGGAGCATCCTCTTCAAACGAAGTCCAAGTGAAGAATGAAGGTTCCTTTAAATGACGTCATCCAAGATGGCGTCCCTTGAATTCCGATTGGCTGATAGGATTCTATCAGCCAATCAGAATTAAGGTAGGAAAATCCTATTGGCTGATCCAATCAGCCAATAGGATTGAAGTTCAATCCTATTGGCTGATCCAATCATCCAATAGGATTGAGCTCGCATTCTATTGGCTGTTCCAATCAGCCAATATAATGCGACCTCAATCCTATTGGCTGATTGGATCAGCCAATAGGATTTTTCCTACCTTAATTCCGATTGGCTGATAGAATCCTATCAGCCAATCGGAATTCAAGGGACGCCATCTTGGATGACGTCATTTAAAGGAACCTTCATTCTTCGCTTGGACTTCATTTGAAGAGGATGCTCCGCGTTGACTGCATTGAAGATGAACCCGCTCCACTCCGGATGGATGAAGATAGAAGATGCCATCTGGATGAAGACTTCTGCCGCTTGGATGACCTCTTCTGCCCGGATCGGATGAAGACTTCTGCCCCTCTGGAGGTCCACTTGTTCCCGGCTGGATGAAGACGTCTCAAGGTAGGGTGATCTTCAAGGGGGTAGTGTTAGTTTTTTTTAAGGGGGGATTGGGTGGGTTTTAGAGTAGGGTTGGGTGTGTGGGTGGTGGGTTTTAATGTTGGAGGGGGGTTGTATTTTTTTTTTACAGGTAAAAGAGCTGATTACTTTGGGGCAAGGCCCCGTAAAAGGCCCTTTTAAGGGCTATTTGAAATTTAGTATAGGGTAGGGAATTTTATTATTTTGGGGGGCTTTTTTATTTTATTAGGGGGATTAGATTAGGTGTAATTAGTTTAAAAAAACTGTAATTATTTTTTTATTTTCTGTAATTTAGTGTTTGTTTTTTTTTGTACTTTATTTTATTTTATTGTATTTAATTGTAAGTAATTTAGTTAATTAATTTAATGATAGTGTAGTGTTAGGTGTAATTGTAACTTAGGTTAGGATTTATTTTACAGGTAAATTTGTACTTATTTTAACTAGGTAGTTATTAAATAGTCAATAACTATTTAATAACTATTCTACCTAGTTAAAATAAATACAAAGTTGCCTGTAAAATAAAAATAAACCCTAAGCTAGCTACAATGTAATTATTAGTTATATTGTAGCTATCTTAGGGTTTATTTTATAGGTAAGTATTTAGTTTTAAATAGGATTAATTTATTTAATTGCAGTAATTTTATTTTGTTTTATTTAAATTGTATTTAAGTTAGGGGGGTTAGACTTAGGGTTAGACTTAGGTTTAGGGGTTAATAAATTTAATATAGTAGCGGCGACGTTGGGGACAGCAGATTAGGGGTTAATAAATGTAGATAGGTGTCGGCGATGATAGGGACTTCAGATTAGGGGTTAATAAAATTTAACTAGTGTTTACGAGGCGGGAGTGTGGCGGTTTAGGGGTTATTATATTTATTACAGTGGCGGCGATGTCCGTTCGGCAGATTAGGGGTTAAAAACTTTATTTAAGTGTTTGCGATGTGGGGGGGGGGGCTCTGTTTAGAAGTTAATAGGTAGTTTATGGGTGTTAGTGTACTTTTTAGCACTTTAGTTAAGAGTTTTATGTTATGGCGTTAGCCCATAAATCTCTTAACTACTGACTTTAGAATGCTTTATGGATCTTGGAGGTAGAGGGTGTACTGCTCACTTCTTCTTCTTCGGTAGGAGTCTTGACAGGAGAGGGTCTCCCACTCACTTCTTCCAAGACTCGTAATACCGGCGTTATGCAAGTCCCATTAAAAAGATAGGATACGCAATTGACATAAGGGGATTTAAGGTAAGCTTGAGTCGCGGAAGAAAAGTGAGCGGTACACCTGTACCTGCCAGACTCGTAATACCAGCGGGCGTTAAAAAGCAGCGTTGGGGCCTCTCAACGCTGCTTTTTAAGGCTAACGCAAGACTCGTAATCTAGCCGATTATGTTTAGTATTTTCGTGATGTAACAGATTTGATTACAACTGTAGACAAAGTGTTTGTTATGCTCTTCTCTTTATCTTTTTATATGACTCTGTAATGTCATTTATCTGTTATACTGCATTTTCTCAAATCTCTGAAACAGATAAGCGCAAACAGACTCAAGTGTAGGTAGATTACAACAAACACACCCCACTCTCTGAATTGTACTTACAAAATTGTAATTTATTCAGGCGGTTTGTTAAAATAACATCTGATCTCCACGGCAGTTAAAACATAAATCTTTGCAAATGAACATGAAAGTTTCTGAGCAAAAAGTGTCCGTTACTCCAAATCAAAAAAACGCTTGTATTAGAGAGCGTCAATGTAGAAGCCGGTTACGTCACTGGAACAGAGTACGGATCCTCATGTGGTCCAAAAGCCTGGCAGCTAGCGCTGTTTAATTATTTTGCTTTTTAGTTTTGTATACTGCATTTTCTACCTCAATAAAAAATTATTAAAAAAAAAAAAGTAAATTAGAAAGTTGTTTAAAATGACAAGGCCTATCTGAATCATGAAAGTTTAATTTGGACTTTACTATCCATTTAAGGTTCTTCAGAGAGCTCCATTTAAGCCTCTATATTCTGTTGATATCAAGTTACTCACTTGGAAGGTGGTCTTTTTATTGGCTGTTCGCTCGCAGAGTATCAGAGCTTTCAGCTTTGATGTGTGATCTTCCGTATCTGGTGATCCATCAAGATAAGGCTGTGTTGGGGACTAAACCAGACTTTTTACCTAAAGTAGTGAATACTCCCAACGTTGATCAGGAGATTGTGGTTCCTTCTCTTAGTCCAAGGAGAAACTGTTAAACAATTTGGCCTTAATCAGAGCATTGAAGTTCTACCTTCACACTACTAAGGAGTTTTGTCAATCTTCTTTCTTATTCATCCTGTATACCGGTAAGCGCAAGGGGAACAAGGCCTCAGCTGTTTCTATTTCCTTTTGGCTGAGAAGTCTGATCTGTACAGCCTACAAGGAAGCGGGTCAGGAGCCCCCTTCGAGAATCACGTCACATTCTACTCATGCAGTGTCTACTATTTGGGCCTTCAAGAATGAGGCTTCAGTTAAGCAGACCTGAAAAGCTGCAATATGGTCTTCATTACACACTTTCACAAAGTTCTACAAATTTGATGTTTTTGCTTCTGCGTAGGCATCCTTTGGGAGAAGGGTTCTACAAGCGATGGTGCCTAGTAATTAGGACTGCCTTTCTCTACTTTTTCCCTCCCGAACATTCGTGAACTCTACAACTTGGGTATTGGTTTCCCATAGGTTATGAATGCTCTTGTGGACTCTCACTGCCAAAGAAGGACAATAAAAATTATGCTTACCTAATAATTTAATTTCCTTATTGGCAGTGAGAGTCCATGACAACACCCGATTGCTAAATGTATAGTGGAGGCAATCATTATTTTGCACCTTTTGTATCTCTCTTCACTTTTCCTTATCCTCGGCAGAACTACTGAAGGATAGGGGAAGTGGGAGGATATTTATTGCCTTGTTTGGGGTGTATTTGCCTCCTCCTGGTGGCCAGGAATAGTATTTACCATAGGTTATGAATGTTCTCGTGGACTCTCACTGTAAAGAAGGAAACTAAATTATCAGGTAAGCACAATTTTTATTATATTTTAGCTTTCAAATACATAGCACTATTGGAAAGTAGCCCTGCTCACAAATGGATCTCCAGGGACCCTGGAAAAGTGGCCCCTGTTCACCAATAGGTTCCCAGACACCCAAGGAAAGTGTCCACTGCCTGCCAAAACACACTCAATTACCCTAAGAATGTTTCCCCTTTTCCCCATTAGGCACCCAGACACCCCAATAATGTGGCCTCTGTTTGCAAATATGTGCCAGGCACCCTGGGGAAATTGGCCCCTGCTTGCAAATAGGCCCGGTTACACCGGGAAAGTGGTCCTTGCTTGTTCATAGGCACACAGGCCCCTGCTAGCCAATAGGTGCCAAGACACCCAGGAAAATGGTCCCTTCTTACAAATAAGTGCAAAGGCACCCTGAGAAAGTGGTTCCTGCTTGCTAATAGGCTCCCAGATACCCCATAAATGTTACCCCTGCTCACCAATATGCACCCAAGTACCCTGAGAAAGTGATCCCTGCTCACTTTTAGGCACCCCAGGAATATGGCCTCTGCTCACCAAAAGACACATAGGCACCCCAGTTAAATTGCCCCTGCTAGCCATTAGGCACCCCAAGAAAGTAGCCCCTGCTCACCCAATAGGTGCACAGGCACCCCAGAATAGAGGTCCCTGCTTACTAATAGGCACACAGGCACCACAGAAAAGTAGCACCTGTTAGTCAATAGGCTCCCAGGCACCCTGGAAAACTGGTCCCTGCTCAGAAAAACACTGAAGCACTTGTACAAAGTGTCCCCTCTTTACCAATAGGCACCCAGTCACCCCAGGAAAGTGTCCCCAGCTCTTACAATAGGTGCCCTGGTCTCCGAAACATACCCAAGCATCCAAGGAAAGTGGCCCCTTCTTGTCAATAGGCTCCCAGAAAAGTGTTCCCTGTTCAACAATAGGGACCCAGGTATCCTAAAAAAGTGGTCCCTGCTAGCTAATAGGTGCCTTGCTTACTTATAACACCCAGGCCTAATGGGAAAGTTGCTGTGTAGCCAATAGTAGCCCAGGCACCCCGGCAACCCTCTGCTCACCAAAACACATCCAAGCACCCTGGGAAGGTAGCCCCTGCCAATAGGCACCCAGGCACCCTGAGAAAGTGACCCTTCTTGCCAATAGCCGCCTAGAAACCCTTAAGAAAAGTGGCCCCTCCTTACTAATTGGTGCACATGTGCCCTGGGAAAGTGGTAGGCAGTGCATGGGCATGTTTTTGTTGAGAGCTTTTCTGGGGTGCTGGCCACCAACTGGCAAGCAGGTGCCACATTTCAGGGTGCTTTGGTGCATATTGGCAAGCAGGGGCCACTTCCCTTGTGGGTTCCTTGGCAGCTATTGGTTAGCAGGGGACACTTTCTGTGGTTGCCTGGCACTTAATAGTGAGCAGGGGGCACTTTCCTGGGGTGTCTGGGCATCTATAAATGAGCAGGGGCCACTGTCACTGCCTATTAGTGAGAAGGGGCCACACTCTCAGAGTACCTGGGTGTCTATTGGCAAGCAGGGGCCACTTTCCCAGAGTGCCTGGGCAGGTATTGTTGAGCAGGGTCCACTATCCTTGAGTGTGGCTATTGATGAGCAACAGACACTTTACCTGGGTTCCTAGGCACCTAATGGCATGCAAGGGCCATTTTCTCGGGGTGCCTGGGCACGTATTGGAGAAAAGGGGCTACTTTCCTTAAGGGTTTATAGGTAGGGTGGCTATTTTGCTGCTTTAAAACAGGACGCATATGAAAAATACATATGTCAGGGTTCTTATAATGGAACATAATTCAAAACATTTCTTTAAACATATATATTTTTCATATGTGTCCTGTTTTAAAGTTTCAATATTGTCATCCTATTCATAGGTGGCTATTTCCGAGTAGGGCCCACTTTCCTGGGGTTCCTGGGCATTTATTAACAAGCTGGGTCCATATTCACTGAGTGCTTAGGTGCCTATTGGTGAGCAGGGTGCCTGGACACATCTTGGCAAGTAGTGGAGACTTTCTTTGAAAGTTGGCTATTGACGCGCAGGGGCCACTTTGCTGGGGTGCTTGAGCACCTGTTGATAAGCAGGTGCCACTTTCTTGGGTGTCTTAGTACATATTGATAAACAGGGGACACTCTCCTTGAGGGTTGCTAGGCAGCTATAAGTGAACAAGTGCCACTTTCCTGGGTTGCCTAGACTCCTGTTAACTAGCTGTGGCCACTTTCCTGGAGTGCTTAGGCATCTATTGACAAGCAGGGCCACTTTCCCTTGATGCCTGGGCAGCTATTGGTGAGCAGGGGTCACTTTCCCAGGGTACCTGGGTGCATAATAGTGAGCATGGGGCACTTTCTTGGGATACTTGGGCATATATTGGTGAGCAGGGGCCACTGTCACTATATAAAAGCAAGTAGAGGCCACATTCCAGGAGTACATGGGCATCTATTGGCCAACAGATGCCACTTTCTCTGGGTGCTTGGGCATGTATTAGTGAGCAGGGGCCATTTTAGTTGAGGGTTACTAGACAGCTATTAGTGAGCAGGCGCCACTTTAATTGAGAGTTACTATATGTCTATTGGTGAGCATGGGCCACTTTACTCGAGGGTTACTAGATGGCTATTAGTGAGCAGGGGCTACTTTTCTGGGGGGCTTATGTGCCCATTGATGAACTTTGGCCACTTTCCTAGAGGGCCTGGACACCTATTAGCAAGCAGGCGACACTTTCCCAGAGTGCCTGGGCACCTATTGGTGAGCAGGAGCCACTTTCCTAGGGTACCTGGGTGTCTGTTGGTGAGCAGGAACTACTACAGGAGAGTTCTTCTCTGTGAAAGGCACACATTGAGCAAAAAGAGGCTGCTTCTAGGGTGGTAACTAGCCATAAAACAAGCTATTATGCTATTGTTCGTTCCCAGGTTGAGTGCTTCTCTCTTTTTATTTATGCAAATTATGACACTTAGGGAAGTCTCCCTAAGTGTGATGCGGGAATCCAGACGTGGACCCGTTGCTCAGTGTGCCTAGAGGGATATGGCTGCACCTCATTGATGAGGCCCACAATAGGCCGAAACGTACATATGGGGTTTTGCAGTTTCTCTCGTTCAGAGAGGGATTGCCTGGTATTTCGGGGCTGGACTGCACTGTTAAGTCAGGATCAGACTGATATGCTACAGGAGAGTTCTTCTCTGTGAAAGGCACACATTGACCAAAAAGAGGCTACTTCTAGGGTGGTAACTAGCCATAGAACAAGCTATTATTCTATTGTTCGTTCCCAGGTTGAGTGCTTCTCTCTTTTTATTTATGCAAATTGTGACACTTAGGGAAGTCTCCCTAAGTGTGATGCAGGAATTCAGACGTGGACCCGTTGCTCAGTGTGCCTAGAGGGATATGGCTGCACCTCACTGACGAGGCCCACAATAGGCCAAAACGTACGTCTGGGGTTTTGCCGTTTCTCTCGTTCAGAGAGGGATTGCCTGGTATTTCGGGGCTGGACAGCACTGTTAAGTCAGGATCAGACTGATATGCTACAGGAGAGTTCTTCTCTGTGAAAGGCACACATTGAGCAAAAAGAGGCTGCTTCTAGGGTGGTAACTAGCCATATAACAAGCTATTATGCTATTGTTCGTTCCCAGTTTGAGGGCTTCTCTCTTTTTAATTGAGCAGGAACTACTGTCACTGCCTATTAGCAAGCAGATGCCACTATCCAGGAGTATCTGGGGACCTATTGGTGAGTAGGAGCCACATTCCTAAGGTACCTGGGTGTCTGTTGGTGAGCAGGAGCTACTGTCACCATCTATTAGCAAGCAGATGCCACTATCCAGGTGTACCTGGGGACCTATTGGTGAGCAGGGGAAATTTTCTCAGGGCGCATATTAGTAAACAGGGGCCACTTTACTTGAGGGTTCCTTGGCAGCTAGCTATTGGTGATTAAGACCACTTTCAGGAAATGCCTGGGTGGCTATTGGTGAGCAGGGGCCACTTTACCAGGTTTCCTGGCCCCCAATTTCATAGCTAAATGGCTTTGAAAACTACTTGCCTGAAATTACTATTTGCCTACCACACACACATATATATATAATTGCTGTTCCTGTATTAAGAAAACGGCTTCTTTCTTTTGTGTGTGTGTGTGTGTGTGTATGTATATATATATATATATATATATATATATATTTATATATATATATATATATATATATATATACATACACACACACACACAACACACTGAGAAAGTACAGCACTCACTTACAAGCTCTCAGCTAATATTAAAAGCAATAATGGAAGGGTTAGTTGGTTAGTTAACGCATTTGGCCAAATGGGACAAGCCGAGGTACCTTGTCTCAAGGTCCCTTCCAAAACCTGGGTCCCTAAAACAGCCACAATGCAAGCTCTCAATCCAACAAACTGGGAACAATTGAAGGGTGCACAGGAATATGTAATCACCCTAGACATATACAAAACACGGAAGGGGACTGCACTGTCAGACTGGACTTGGTACACATCACATGACCCTGCAACATGCTCAGCCCTGGGTGCTCACTGGCACTCAAAGAAAGCTGTGCTGTCCCCAGAGTCACAGGCAGTTAACCCCAGACAGGTCTGGGTGCAAGAACCATAGGGAAAATTACAAAACAAATTAATACAGCACACAGAGAAAGTCCAGCACTCACTTACAAGCTCTCAGCTAAGATTTAAAAGCAAAAATGGAAATCTTAGCTGAGAGCTTGTACGTAAGTGCTGGACTTTCTCTGTGTGTTGTATTAATTTGTTTTGTAATTTTCCCTATGGTTCTTGCACCCAGACCTGTCTGTGGTTAACTGCCTGTGACTCTGGGGACAGCACAGCTTCCTATGAGTGCCAGTGAGCACCCAGGGCTGAGCATGTTGCAGAGTCATGGGATGTGTACCCAATCCAGTCTGAGATTGCAGTCTCCTTCTGTGTTTTGTGTGTGTGTGTGTGTATATATATATATATATATATATATAAATATAAATATTCACAATAGAACCTTCAAAATCAGCTACCAGGGTGCAGGCGAGCAAAATTAATAGTTCCAAAAAGGCATGCACTAGGGTGATTACATAAGCCTGTGCACCCTTCACTTGTTCCCAGTTTGTTGGATAGAGAGCTTGCATTGTGTGGCTGTTTTAGGGACCCAGGTTTTGGAAGAGACCTTGATGAGGTACCTGGGCTTGTCCCATTTGGCCAAATGCGGTAACTAACCCTTCAATTTTTGCTTTACATCTTAGCTGAGAGCTTGTAAGTGAGTGCTGGACTTTCTCTGTGTGTTGCATTATTTTTTTTTGTAATTTTCCCTATGGGCCTTGCACCCAGGCCTGTCTGGGGTTAACTGCCTGTTACTATTACTGCCTGTGACTCTCGGGATAGCACAGCTTCCTGTGAGTGCCAGTGAGCACCCAGTGCTGAGTATGTAGCAGGGTCATGGGATATGTACCCGTCCAGTCTGAGAGTGCAGTCCCCTTCCGTGTTTTGTGTGTGTGTGTATATATATATATATATATATATAATATTCACAATAGAGCGCACTCCCACCTTCAAAATCAGCAACCAGGGTGCAGGCGAGCAAAATTAATAGTTCCAAAAAGGCATGCACTCGCTGGATTTGTGCAAAAAAGGTGCTTTATTGGCACACAGGATAAACAGTAACGTTTCGGGTATATATATATATATATATATCCTCCATGTGTATCTGCACTCACAATATCATATAGTCAGCAACCAGGGTGCCAGATCAGTACTATTCACAGCGATCTTCAACAAAGGACTGCACTCACTGGGTTTCCAAAAAAATCCTTATTTATTAGGTAACGTTTCGGGATTCACAGATCCCTTCCTCAGACCAGAACAAACATGCAACTCAACATAGTGATATATAAATAAATACCTTAAGCCACACCCACCACCAAATCAAAACAGTGAATTGCGCCAAAAATGGGGTTGTCATAGTGATAACCCCTATATACCTCAGTGTAACCAAACTACTAATCCCAAAAGGTCAACTACAATTCAGTAATGTACAGATGCTAACATAACCATATGAGTCATTAGATATGTTACTTTAATAAATACTTATAGACATCTATGAGTCCCTGTTCAATCCTAATTTATATCATTAGATTAGTGGCAAAGGTAAATTACATGGTATCATAGTTAATATCAAGCATTCCATCACATAGGGAAGTTCTATACATATTAGTTTCTGGCATGAATATAAATAGCAATATTAAATATGCAGTTACATCGGTAATACTGATGTGTCAGATCATATCCGAAATATACTAATCACTCAGCATAATGAATTAGTGTTATTGGTCCGTTCTAAATCTTATGACAGTGTGGGCCCTCCAGATTATGTTAGCGGTATTGGATGTACAAATGTCAACTCATGTTTATACAATATGTGCACAAAAGCATTATGTCGGTATATGCCATCATACCTTCTGAGGCCTAAGAAAAGTCACTTACTTTTCTGTCAGCACAAGCCTCAAGTGATGTATAGGTAGGAATGTATCTGATCCGCTCCACCAGTGAACAGCTCCTGTGTCAGTATCCGTTAGCCTAGCGCATGGCTAATTAGCATAAGCCGATGACGTATGCGTGTGTGTTCACGCGTAGTCATGGTAACCCTGTTGCCATCTAAGCATAACTAGTTTACAATCCCCACCGGTTATTGCGCTTATGTGAGCTAAGGGAAAAATTTTCAAAGCTGAGTCAGATTTCAGCAGTCCCATTTTATAGCGCCATAACTTAGTGTTTAAAAAGGACAGAATAAGGTGTATATACTGAATGGTGTAATCTGTCCTATTAGGTGCCATGACCTATACACAGTCCCATAACTGTCATACAGCAATTGTTAGCGATGGGGAGAGATGCATATGTATATTAAGTGTTATAGTGTATTCTTACCATATTGCTAACATGTGTGGTGGCAGTTTATACACAACAGGGTGATCCATATTGCATCTAAATATAGAGAAAGTGTACAAACATATAGACATATGTTTAAGTAATAATAGTAAAGCATTAAACCTTGTGCTTGGACTCTCAGGTGTCCATACAGTAGAACCTCAAATTCTATCATTGGTTCACTGTTATAAGTGGCAATCAAAGTTTATCCCTGACAACCTTAGCTTATTAACAGAGGCGTGTTATTAGTGTAACATTAGCACTCTAGACATTCATTGGTCCATCCACTCAGGTATTCCATGTGTTTGGTTATTGTCCATTTGTATAGGTTCCACAACATGACCTTCAACCAGTCCCAGAGTATCCAATGTACCCTTCCATAACCCATATGCCATGTACTAATGTGGCCTGCTTACCCCCGTGTGTAGCCATCATACGGGTCCAAACAGTACTCGTAGGTAGGTCCCACCAAGTGTGTATCATACTAGAGCATATGACACTCACTGGTTAGTTAACCACCTAGAGTAAGATGAAACAGGGTCACATTGGTGCGTAATACCCGTGCCGAAGTCCAGCCATAATTTGTGTCCCACACAAGTGGGTGTAGGTGTGTCATCACACAAGTAGGCTAGGAGGTAATAGGATAGTATTCTAATCAGAGGAAGCAGCGCCAGTCATTAGACATATTCAGGCCATTAGGGTGCAGGGTACCAAGTCTATGAATCCATCTGGACTCCATCCGGAGTAGGGTTGTATCCCTATCTCCCCCTCGTTTGAGAGCTGGAACGTGGTCAATTAAGATAAACCTTAGGTCAGTAACTTTATGTTGGGCCAAGAGAAAGTGCCTTGCCACAGGTTGGTCCGATGTTCCTTTATCCAAAGCGCTCCTTATTGCAGATCTGTGATTAGCCATCCTCAGTCGTGCGTTGTCCGTCGTCTTTCCAACATAAAATTGGCCACAACAGCAGCTTAACAGGTAGATCACATGGGTAGTTGTACAGGTAATGAAGTGTCTTATTGTGTACTTCTGAGTCGTGTGCGGGTGTCTAAAAACTTTACATGGGATCATTCCACTGCATGTAGTGCATCCCAAGCATCTATAACAGCCTTTCTTCTTGGTTTTAAGCCATTGTTCTTTCATATAGCATTGTTGTGGGTCTGTGGACATGAGTAGGTCCCTAAGGCTCCTTCCACGTCTGTAGCCCATTATGGGGGGATCCATATATTCAAAAGGTAATCCAGGATCTGTCGCTAGGATCTCCCATCTCCTTCTGATATCCTGTGCCATCCTCTCCTTCCCTTTATTGTAGGTGGTGGTAAAAATCATCCTCTCTTTTCTAGTCTGTTCCAAACGGTTGGCCTTGTTTCCCTCCTGGGTGGTCACTTCATCTATGACACTTCGAATAAGTTCCATTTTATATCCTCTCTGTAGGAACTTTTCAGTCATCATTTGTAGTTGTGTTTCACGGTTACTGGTTTCAGTGTTGTTTCTTAATACCCGGATCATTTGTGACTTTATGATTGCCTTTCTAGTGTGTGGAGGGTGGTTGCTGGTTGCTTCAAGTATTGAATTCCTGTCTGTGGGCTTGGTATAGAGAGTAGTAAATAGTTTGTCCTGTTTTTTATAGATTCTGAGGTCTAAAAAGTCAATGCAGTTCTGATCATACTTTAGCTCAAATTTAATGGGCGACTCAATTGCGTTCAGTCCTGTTACCCAATCATTCAATGAGTCCTCTGTGCCCTGCCATATTAGAAAGACATCATCTATGTACCTTTTATAGTGTCTTACTGTATCTATGTTATACACGTCTATGATGTCACGCTCATAGTGTTCCATGTAGAGATTAGCATATGATGGGGCCATATTTGACCCCATTGCTGTCCCATGAGTTGTTGGTAAAATGTGCTTTCAAAGCGAAAGTAGTTAAGGGTCAAACATTTTTCCAGTAGATCAAGAATCAGAGAGATTGGAGGTCCCACATAGGGGAATCGTGTCAGAGCCAATGCAACCGCCTTTAGTCCATCAGTGTGGGGGATGACAGTGTACAGACTTCTCACGTCCATGGTGACCAAAAGGTAATTGTTGCCAATCTCATCCACGGTGTTTAGTATGGTAATGAGATCAAGTAGTAAGAAGTGAATACAGCGCCAACAAGAGGCCAAGGGATAAATATACTCACAGAGAGATAAAAGAAGATTATTTAATGAACCATGTTAAAAAGCATCAGTAATAAAAGACTATATATAAAAAATGTAAAAAGCACATATAAATAAAATTACAAATACAGGAATATCTTACAGAAGCGGCTCAAAGGGCCAAAGCTGATAATTACAATAAAAACAGAGGTAATAACAGGTGATCAGTGTGAGTGGTACACCAGAATAAGAGTGTATACTGATAAAACAGAATTAGCCTAAGTGCAACTGTAGCAAGTGCATCAAGAAAAAAACTCATAAACAATAATACAAACAATAGTGTTCAAAATTAGTGTTACAAAAATAGTGTTCCAAAAAATAGAAAAATGCACTGCAGTGCAAAAAAAGGGGGGTAATGCTTACCAATATAGTCTTGAGAAAGGCCCTTTTTTGAGGGCAGAAACGCGTTGACATATTGGTAAGCATTACTTTAATCTTTACTTCATTCTCATATTGGATACACTATGTTGTGAATTTCTTTTTTTTACAGGGACACTTTTTAGGATACCATAGGAGCAGCTGACAGGTGCTAGGATCCAATCAGCTACTTCAGCAACCACACTCAGGAATTTGGATCTGTTAAAGTAACTAACATTGGAAGGAATCAATTTCCTCACTTTCACCTTGCTTTTCATCACTCTTTTTTTCCATTTTTTAGTTTTGATTGACTTATTTTTGTTCTTCACTAACATTTGTTGATCAACTTTTTGAACACTTTTTTGGATTATATTTTATATTTTATTTTTTATTTTTTATGTTATTGCATATTGTGTATTATATTTTTTATGTTATTGCATATTGTGTATTTTATTTAATTATATCTTAACCTCACTGGATTAAGTAGCTAGCATTTTTATATCCATTTGCACTCACTCACTACTTGATTGTATCTATACAATTATTTTGCTACCCCCCTTTTTTTGCACTGCAGTGCATTTTTCTATTTTTTGGAACACTATTTTTGTAACACTAATTTTGAACACTATTGTTTGTATTATTGTTTATTAGTTTTTTGCTTGATGCACTTGCTACAGTTGCACTTAGGCTAATTCTGTTTTATCAGTATACACTCTTATTCTGGTGTACCACTCACACTGATCACCTGTTATTACCTCTGTTTTTATTGTAATTATCAGCTTTGGCCCTTTGAGCCGCTTCTGTAAGATATTCCTGTATTTGTAATTTTATTTATATGTGCTTTTTACATTTTTTATATATAGTCTTTTATTACTGATGCTTTTTAACATGGTTCATTAAATAATCTTCTTTTATCTCTCTGTGAGTATATTTATCCCTTGGCCTCTTGTTGGCGCTGTATTCACTTCTTACTACTTGTGCATATTTTTTGGAGGTTGGTTAGGATCTCTGTTTGGATACAGCTTTGGGGATTACCTTAGCGCTTGTACACACACCCTTTTTCACTATGGTAATGAGATCACCAGAGTCCCTAATGTAGGAGTCCATTGATCTTACTAGGGGCTGTAGGAGGGCGTCAATAAATATTGCTAGGGGTTGTAGCAAGGACCCTCTTGCTGACACAATTGGCCTCCCTGGAGGGTTTACTTGGTCCTTGTGTATCTTGGGTAAAGTATACAAAATTGGATGAATGGGGAACATAGTGTTGAGGAAATTATATTCATCCAAGCTGATCCAGTTCAGCTGTCGTGCTTCAGATAATACACTCTCAATATCCCTCTTGAATTCATTAGTTGGATCTCTGGTAAGTTTTTTGTAAGTCTTATGATATATATATATATATATATATATATATATCATAAATAACATAAATGTTAAATCGGATGCGCCTAACAAGTTATTGTAAGTGAAATAAATCTTATTGATACAACAATGTGATTGTGTACACCTATTTATGGTGTGAAATTGTGTATACACTATAAGACCAGATATTATATTATCCGAGTAGTATTTGATATTCCAGTGTATAAATTGCAATGATTATAATATCTACAGTGATAAATAACACATATGTGAAACCATCTGTCACTAAATCAAAATCCTAGACAGACAAACATATATAGAACTGTCAAATACAGTGATAATAAATATGAACAGTGTTCAATTAGTGTTAAGCAAAAGAAAAAAACACTTATCAGTCCAACTAATGAATCCTCCGATTAGTCTGATGTCTCACAAACAAGGAATAAAGTGTGTAAGTCACAATTCAGTTGTGTTGAAGTTTGTGGCAAGCTGCTTTTCCTGGAATTTGTTGGGAGTAACTCCTATAGATGTAAAGATGAAACAAAAAGAGAAGGCGCCACCATAGTGCAGGGTCAAAGATATCAATTACTCTCCCCACTCCAAAAGCCTGTACGTACAGGAATCCAAAGCACTAATAAAGTGCTATATGCGTGGTCTGGGTTCTCACAGTCACCCAGCTGACTGCTCCAAGGTGTATTTGTACAGCTCCTCCGATACCTCTGGATCCAATTCCCTCTATATCCAACCAGGATGGGAATGTAGAGCTGGATATAGCCGCAAACTCCTCTGTATGTCAGTATAAAATATCTGACAAACACATGTGCGGTATATGCAAAGATATTAATACCACAATTACCTCTGTAGGTCAGTGAGATCTGACAAACACAAATGCGGTAAATATATGATAAAACCTATATATAAAAAGTCTGTGGCAAGTCTGATATTGCTAAAATATATATATATATATATATATATATATATATTTATTAAAATCAAAGTAGTCACGACGTTTCACGGTATCAAACCGTTTTATAAAGTGTCTTACAAAGTTTTAAAACCACGGATTAAATACGCTTTTTCAGTGTCTTAGGATTCCCATTGAGTCTGAGCCGTCATTCAACCTCCAATTGGGCTAGCCAGGGGAGTGACCATACGTCATAGGATTCATTCATAAAAATGTTACTATGCCGCTTTTTGCTTATAATGATTGGTCCACTTTTCGACCAATGTTAACTCTAAAAAGGACCACACCTCTGATGCTGTGAGTATTCGGTCATAAAGTGTGTTGGTTTCCTTTATTTGTGTTGGCTGTAATGACATATTTATCTCAAAGGGTGTTGAATCATAGCATAGACGCAACGGAAGAAATCCCTTACATTCTAAAAATGTCACCATTGAAACAATACAATATACGTGACAATACACATACAGAGTGTGATATATACATCTGTAATATTAAAACCGATGTATCTATTAATATTTTACACTACAGAAATGGAGGTCAAATACAAAATCTCAAAATGTGTTGATTAATAGCACAGACGCAATGGAAAAAATCCCTTACATTCTATAAATATCGCTATTAAATACAATACAAAGTACATACAGAGTGATATACATCTGCAATGCAAAAAACGCTATTTCTATTAATATTTTACATTGCAGTAACAAAAGTCATATACAATAACAAGGGTAAATCACATGTAACCACTAGCCATCTAAAACACACCTCCTAATTGTTGTATATAAAAGTGGATGTAATGTAGTATCCAAAATTAAATCTAGCCCCAGATGAATAATATTTCAACAAAAGACCAATTATTTGTCAAGATGCGTGCATGATCTGCACATTAGATATTTCTACATAGACCATATAGATATGTTTGTATTTGCCATATTTACAGTCTAAAAATATCCTAATCATACTGTTATCCCCATATTAACTATGTAAGGGATCACATAGGTGACTAATATACTGAATCTCCTAAATTCACCTCTTGTATTAAATATAACTTAGATGATGGTAGCTGTATTATTAGATGCTGTGCTATGTCCCATTATGGAGATCTAAATATAATCGTCCAAATCTAACCTAATAGTGTGGACCCATGCTATTTTCATGGATGTCTAGAAAATAATGATAAATAACAGTTGTGAGTCTATTAACCTGACCATACTATAGAATATTATATACTGGTGTGTGATATATAACATTATACTCTGCTGTGTCAATCATATATCTGTTAACTGTGGTCTAATCTTCCAGATGGATCTCTTGAGAACTATAGTTAGATACATATTTTAGAAATAGTACCAAATTCTACAAAATCTCTTAGGATCTATATTATATACATATTATGTTGGAAGTAGTCACATCATTTACAAGATCTAGTGGGATATAGTACCCTGATGTCTGAACAAGGGGCGTGGGTAATCCATATTCTAGTCGCCCAAAAATTCCATCATATACATGTTATGTTGGAAATAATTCCAAAATTTACAGGATCTAATCGGATATGATGCCCTGTGTCAGAAATGTGGGCAATGATAATCTAAATTTTAGTTGTTAAAAGCTGCCATATCAATATTTTCATTGAGTCCATAGGGGTTCAATGTTTTTAATTTCCATATCCAATAGGTTTCACGTTGTCTCAGGTATAAGAGTCTATTTCTACCCCATTTGGACTTCACTATTTCCAATGGATCCAATGGGTAGATTTGGACGATTATATTTAGATCTCCATAATGGGACATAGCACAGCATCTAATAATACAGCTACCATCATCTAAGTTATATTTAATACAAGAGGTGAATTTAGGAGATTCAGTATATTAGTCACCTATGTGATCCCTTACATAGTTAATATGGGGATAACAGTATGATTAGGATATTTTTAGACTGTAAATATGGCAAATACAAACATATCTATATGGTCTATGTAGAAATATCTAATGTGCAGATCATGCATGCATCTTGACAAATAATTGGTCTTTTGTTGAAATATTATTCATCTGGGGCTAGATTTAATTTTGGATACTACTTTTTAGAGTTAACATTGGTCGAAAAGTGGACCAATCATTAGCAAAAAGCGGCATAGTAACATTTTTATGAATGAATCCTATGACGTATGGTCACTCCCCTGGCTAGCCCAATTGGAGGTTGAATGACGGCGCAGACTCAATGGGAATCCTAAGACGCTGAACAAGCGTATTTAATCCGTGGTTTTAAAATTTTGTAAGACACTTGATAAAACAGTTTGATACCGTGAAAAGTTGTGACTACTTTGATTTTAATAAAGTCTTATATATTTTAGCAATATCAGACTTGCCACGGACTTTTTATATATAGGTTTTATCATATATTTACCGCATTTGTGTTTGTCAGATCTCACTGACCTACAGAGGTAATTGTGGTATTAATATCTTTGCATATACCGCACATGTGTTTGTCAGATATTTTATACTGACATACAGAGGAGTTTGCGGCTATATCCAGCTCTACATTCCCATCCTGGTTGGATATAGAGGGAATTGGATCCAGAGGTATCGGAGGAGCTGTACAAATACACCTTGGAGCAGTCAGCTGGGTGACTGTGAGAACCCTGACCACGCATATAGCACTTTATTAGTGCTTTGGATTCCTGTAAGTATGAGCTTTTGGAGTGGGGAGAGTAATTGATATCTTTGACCCTGCACTATGGTGGCACCTTCTCTTTTTGTTTCATCTTTACATATATATATACACATTATATATATATATATATATATATATATATATATATATATATATATATATATATATATATATATATATATATATATATATATTATATATATATCCAAAAAGGAAGACACTTGCTGGATTTGTGCAAATATAATTTTATAAATATATTTATATATATATATATATATATATATATATAAAACAAAGTAGCAAAGTGTGCTACTGCCAGGGTGCTATAGGTATAGTAGATCAAAACAGAGAATAAAGCACTCACTGGTCTTCAGTCAAAAAAAGAAATCAATTTATTGTGATGTGACATTTCGGGGTAAACAAGCCCCTTCCTCTGAGAAACCGTTAAAAGGTGAGACTTATAAAGCCCTGATAGGCCCTCCTACAGTAGTCTACCAATGGGAGAGCAGCATGTGCAAAAAACATAACATCTGTGGTTACATAGCTAATTAGCCACTAAATATCTGTGAAGCAATAAAATTGCATGTCAATAATAACAGATTCGATAATGTGTGTAACATGTCACAAGGGCATCAGGCCAGAACCTAAGGAAAAGCCAAAAAAACACTAATATGAAAACACCAATAAAAAATCACAGCCAAAAATACTAACACCTCACAGGTAGATGCTAACACTCCCCTATATGACGACATCATGTAAACAAAGAAACGAAACAAACAATAAATCAATGGGCGGTGTCAGTGTGATCAATACGCAGAAACATAAATATTAATGTTCTCAGGAAAGAAACAAACTGACCGCATCGTCATCATGCTCAAAATAGTATCAAGCTGCCTGCAAAAGCAAAATTGTTGCGTAGTCATGGAGATAAAGACTACAATGACCAATCACACACAAGAGGCAAAGTTGTGCCCCCATGAGCATCATCAGAAAGGATAATGCTAATCCCTGCTGTAGGCAGACACCTTATCAGTAGTCATGGTAAGATAGGAACCCCTAGAGGTCAGGAAGTGTAAATACAGGCGGTGTTGGAAAATATCGAAGAAAATGGCATCAATGGCCAATAGGTGCAACAACATAGACCAATCACAAACAAAAAAATGTTGTCACGCCCATCAAAATGAAAACACTAAACCTGTGTTGTAGGTAAACACCTCATCTGTAACCATGGAAAAAGTAATACAGAAATGTCGAAGACACCAATCGCTGACGATAGTGAGGAATATATACAAAATGAGCTGAGACATATCAATCAGCATGAAACATAACAGGCACATACTCGGCTCATAAGGCATTAATAAAAAATAACAACACAATACAAAAAAATGAAAATAGATACAATCACATTAAGAGGCGTGGTTGTGTCATCTACGTGCCATCAAAATAGACAGCAGCTAACTCAAATTGCAGGCAAATGCCTAAATGGTAGTAATGGTGAGAATGTAAAAATAGAAAATTAAACAATCGTGTGAGTAGTACATCCAAATACACCTGAAGAAATCTAAAGGTCAACTCTGTGTGGAGATGAAAAAAATCAGACAGCAGAACCAAATATCATAGAAGGCTGTCAAGTACCCAGACTGTAGGCATATATGTGAAGGGTAAATACATACATAAAACGTAAGAACGTCACACTAAGGCAATCGTACAAGGTGCATCCAGAAAGAGAAACAATCAAAAGATGTTAAGATGAGACACCAGAAAGTTAAAGCTCCTAAATATTTTAAAGGAGAAAAAACAAAACAAGTCTATTAAAATGCCACAGGTGACATGAGCACAAACACCACCGAATCTCAAAAGAAGTGAAAACTTACAAAGTGAGTGAAAAAACAATGAAATGAAAAGAGGTTAAAAACATATATGTTACCTAGATCAGGACTCTCATAGAAACAATAGTTATCAACTGTATTAAATGCATACAGAGAACTATATTGGAATTATGGACTTTCATTGTTGAGTGTTAGAGATAGCATTGCCATCCAGTATTGATATTCAGTCTTTTGGGAGCTAAGGTGCCAAGTTCGAAAATCCATCTTGTCTCCCTTTGGAGCAAGATCTTCTCTCTGTTGCCTCCTCTGCGAAGTGGGGGGACATGGTCGATTATGCAAAACCTCTAGTCCTTCACGGAGTGCTTCGCTTCCAAGAAGTGCCGTGCCACAGGTTGGTCGGCTTTTCTGGTGTCAAGGGCTTGGGGAATAGTGGAGCAATGATTCGAAATCCTGGTGCTGGCGTCAGAGGTTTTTCCAATGTAGAACTTGCCATACGGGCAGTGTAGTAAGTAAATGATGTAAGTGGATGTACAGGTCAAGAAATGCCTAATTTGATACTTCTTTTTCTTGTCTGGGTGTTGAAAAGAGGGGACAGTGAGCATGCTGTTGCATGTCATGCAACTCGTGCAGCGCAAACAACCCATTTTTTTTTCAGCCACATGCGGGATGTATCCTCAGGCAATATGTCTGTTTTCACAAGTAGGTCCCTTAGATATCTGCCTCTTTTTAAAAGCAATCCTAGGTGTACCCCACCGGGTGAAAGGTAGGGTGGGATCTGTTTGGATAAGTTTCCATTCATCATGAATAGTTTTTGTGATGAGGTTTTTGTCTGGTGAGTAGGTTGTAACAAATGTAAAGCGTTGTTGTTCATCGGAGCTTAATGGTGCCTTCATCATTAGTGCACTTTGTTTGCATTTATTAAGTAGTGAAGGTTTATAGCCTCTTTGTCTGATCCTTTCGGTCATCTCCTCACGTTGTTGAGAACATCTTTGTTGGTCAGTGTTGTTCCTGATCACCCTCTGATATTGAGATTTCGGAATATTACAAATGAGAGAGGGGGGGTGACAACTATCCGCTCGAAGAATCGAGTTTCTGTCTGTCTTTTTTCTATAGAGTGTAGTACCCAATCTATTGCCCTCCTTGAACACCCTGACATCAAGAAAGTCGATCACCTCGAGACTGGCATTGTGCTGGAACCTGATTGTGCTGTCGATTATTATTCAGATAATCATTCCATTGGGTGAGTGACTGTTCATCACCTTCCCATATCAAAAAGAGATTGTCTATGTAACAACAGTATAGCTTGATCAGTTTGTTAGAAAATACTTGCATCCTGTGTGTTTCGTATTCAGCCATAAACAAGATAGCTAGAGATGGGGCCACGTTGGACCCCATCGCTGTTCCAGCAATTTGCAAATAATAGGTTTTTTCAAAAAGGAAATCATTTATGGTGAGGCAGTCAGTGAGTAGCTCGATTAGCACATCTTCGTCAGGACCAACATAGGAAATTTGTCTAAGTTGTCTTCTGACTGTGGTGATGCCCAAGTCCTATGGGATAACTGTATACAGACTCGATACATCTAGGGTCACCAAAAGGTCCGAGGGTTTGATATCAGTGAACTCTGTGACTAATTTGATAAAATATGTGAAATCCTGGATGTACGACTCCATCTGCTTAACCCAGGGTTGAAGATGTAAGTTGACAAATTGCGCTAATGGCTGGAAAATGGACCCTCTCGCCGAAACGATGGGTCTCCCTGGTGGTCTTTGGGCATCTTTATGCACTTTTGGAAGTGTGTATAGCACTGGAGTGATGGGGAAATCCTGTTGCAGAAACTTGAATTTGTGGTTAGTGATCAATCCAAGCTCACACCATGTTATTTATTTGTGGTCAATATCTTTCTTGAACATAGGGGTTGTAGCCCTGGACAATTTTCTGTACGTTTTATCATCACTTAGTTGTCGTAGAGCTCCTCTCTGTAGTAACAAAGGTCCATGATCACAATGGAACCACCCTTGTCAGCTGGTCTTATTACGATGGATTTGTCTTTACTTAAGGTGTCAATGCCCAATCTTTCTTCCTTGGAGAGATTGTCATGCCAAGGAGACTTCTTTCTCTCGAAGATCTGTTGAGTGAGAAAATTTGTGAGAGTGGAAATAGATGGATTTTTCGACTTGGGATCAAAAGTACCTTTCACTTTGAATGGAGATTGTTCAGAGGAATCTTCTTGAAAGAATTCTTTGAGCCTAAGGTTTCTTCCAAACTTTTGTACATCTATATAGGTGTCAAAGGTGTTCATATTGGAGGACGGTACAAAAGAAAGACCCTTATTGAGAAGTGGTCTCTCTGCAGGTGAAAGTACTGTAGCGCTGATGTTGAAGATAATGTCATCCTCTATCTTCTTTGAAGTTGAGGGCGGCAGGCAGTGCCCCCCTCCGCGTGTACGGCCTCGGCCTATGCCTTAAAAAGGAAGCTGGATGTACAGGAGTAGGAGGTAATTAGCAGATTTTTAGTTCCATGTAGTACTGCCTCTATTGCCCCTTGATTGAGTGGTAATTCCTTGAAATGTAGAACTTGTCGCTTCAGATGCTGTATTTCCTCCAGGATCCAAGCTTTCACCTGAACTAGAGTCTACTGTGTTCAAAACTTGTTTGCTATAGCGTCTATCCCTTCTTGGGGGCGAAAATTCCTTCTTTCATCAGGGGTAAGCATCCATCGATTCTTGAAAGCTATGAGTTCATGCTTATATGTTCTGATTCATGTTAGGGAAATTGATTTAAATCATAAGAAACGGATGATCCCGAGAGGATTTAGAATCCGTAACATACCCACCACTGGGAGATCCAACTCTGAATTTTGTCTGAATTGGTATAGGCTCTTAAATAAATGTTCCTTTGATCTCATCCTCCTTGTTATCCATCTACTTAAAGGAGTGAGAATGAAAATTCAATCTTTTGAAGAAGAACATCTTAGTCGATTAAAGGCAGACACTGCCAATGAATGGCTGGAAAAACTAACAACACAAATCAGAACATATAAGCATGAACTTATAGCTTTCAAGAACAGAAAACTACAGACAGTGGCACAGGATTCCACTGCTAAAAGTGTTTATTGAGGGATGCTTACCCCTGATAAAAGAAGGAATTTTCACCCCCAAGAAGGGATAGACGCTATAGCAAATGAGTTTTGAACACAGTAGACTCTAGTACAGGTGAAAGCTCGGATCCTGAAGGAAATACAGCATCTGAAGTGACGAGTTCTACATTTCAAGGAATTACCACTCGATCAAGGGGCAATAGAGGCAGTACAACATGGAACTACCAATCTGCTAATACAGCTGCATTACCTCCTATTCCTGTACATCCAGCTCTTCCTTTTTAAGGCATAGGCCAAGGTCGAACACGCCCGCCGCCCTCCACTTCAAAGAAGATGCAGGATGACATTATCTTCAACATCACCTGCAGAGAGATCGCTTCTCCAATATGAACACCTTTTAGTGACCCTAGATGTATCGAGTCTGTATACAGTTATCCCACAGGACTTGGGCACCACAGTCAGAAGACAACTTAGAAGAATTCCCTATGTTGGTCCTGACAAAGATGTGCTAATCGAGCTACTCACTGACTGCCTCACCAAAAACAATTTCGTTTTTTAAAAAACCTATTATTTGCAAATTGCTGGAAATGTGATGGGGTCAAACGTGGCGCCATCTCAAGCTAACTTGTTTATGGCTGAATATGAAATATGAAATACACAGGATGCAAGTATTTTCTAACAAACATATCAAGCTATACTGTCATTACATAGACAATTTTTTTTTTATATGGGAAGGTGATGAACAGTCACTCACCCAATGGGTTGATGATCTGAATAATATTGACAGCACAATCAGGTTCCAGCACAATTTCTTGATGTCAGGGTGTTCAAGGAAGGCAATAGATTGGGATCTACACTCTATAGAAAAAAGACGGACAGAAACTCGATTCTTTAAGTGGATAGTTGTCATCCCCCCCTCTCTCATTGGTAATATTCCGAAATCTCAATATCAGAGGGTGATCAGGAACAACACTGACCAAGAGAAGATGTTCTCAACAACTTGAGGAGATGACCGAAAGGTTCAGACAAAGAGGATATAAACCTTCACTAGTTAATAAATGCAAACAAAGTGCACTAATGGTGGCACCATTAAGCTCGGATGAACAACAACGCTTTAAGTTTGTTACAAACTACTCATCAGATACAGGGAGTGCAGAATTATTAGGCAAATGAGTATTTTGACCACATCATCCTCTTTATGCATGTTGTCTTACTCCAAGCTGTATAGGCTCGAAAGCCTACTACCAATTAAGTATATTAGGTGATGTGCATCTCTGTAATGAGAAGGGGTGTGGTCTAATGACATCAACACCCTATATCAGGTGTGCATAATTATTAGGCAACTTCCTTTCCTTTGGCAAAATGGGTCAAAAGAAGGACTTGACAGGCTCAGAAAAGTAAAACATAGTGAGATATCTTGCAGAGGGATGCAGCACTCTTAAAATTGCAAAGCTTCTGAAGCGTGATCATCGAACAATCAAGCGTTTCATTCAAAATAGTCAACAGGGTCGCAAGAAGCGTGTGGAAAAACCAAGGCGCAAAATAACTGCCCATGAACTGAGAAAAGTCAAGCATGCAGCTGCCAAGATGCCACTTGCCACCAGTTTGGCCATATTTCAGAGCTGCAACATCACTGGAGTGCCCAAAAGCAAGAGACATGGCCAAGGTAAGAAAGGCTGAAAGACGACCACCACTGAACAAGACACACAAGCTGAAACGTCAAGACTGGGCCAATAAATATCTCAAGACTGATTTTTCTAAGGTTTTATGGACTGATGAAATGAGAGTGAGTCTTGATGGGCCAGATGGATGGGCCCGTGGCTGGATTGGTAAAGGGCAGAGAGCTCCAGTCCGACTCAGATGCCAGCAAGGTGGAGGTGGAGTACTGGTTTGGGCTGGTATCATCAAAGATGAGCTTGTGGGGCCTTTTCGGGTTGAGGATGGAGTCAAGCTCAACTCCCAGTCCTACTGCCAGTTTCTGGAAGACACCTTCTTCAAGCAGTGGTACAGGAAGAAGTCTGCATCCTTCAAGAAAAACATGATTTTCATGCAGGACAATGCTCCATCACACGCGTCCAAGTACTCCACAGCGTGGCTGGCAAGAAAGGGTAAAAAAGAAGAAAATCTAATGACATGGCCTCCTTGTTCACCTGATCTGAACCCCATTGAGAACCTGTGGTCCATCATCAAATGTGAGATTTACAAGGAGGGGAAACAGTACACCTCTCTGAACAGTGTCTGGGAGGCTGTGGTTGCTGCTGCACGCAATGTTGATGGTGAACAGATCAAAACACTGACAGAATCCATGGATGGCAGGCTTTTGAGTGTCCTTGCAAAGAAAGGTGGCTATATTGGTCACTGATTTGTTTTTGTTTTGTTTTTGAATGTCAGAAATGTATATTTGTGAATGTTGAGATGTTATATTGGTTTCACTGGTAAAAATAAATAATTGAAATGGGTATATATTTGTTTTTTGTTAAGTTGCCTAATAATTATGCACAGTAATAGTCACCTGCACACACAGATATCCCCCTAAAATAGCTATAACTAAAAACAAACTAAAAACTACTTCCAAAACTATTCAGCTTTGATATTAATGAGTTTTTTGGGTTCATTGAGAACATGGTTGTTGTTGTTCAATAATAAAATTAATCCTCAAAAATACAACTTGCCTAATAATTCTGCACTCCCTGTATAAACCTCATCACAAAAAGTATTCGTGATGAATGGAAACTTATCCAAACAGATCCCACCCTACATTTCACCCAGTGGGGTACACCTAGGATTGCCTTTAAAAGAGGCAGAAAACTGAGGGACCTACTTGTGAAAATGGACATATTGCCTGAGGATACATCACGGGTTGTTTTCCTTGCACAATTTGCTTGAAATGCAACAACCTGCTCACTGGCCCCTCTTTTCAACACCCAGACAAGAAAAAGAAGTATCAAATTAGGCATTTCTTGAACTGTACAACCACTTACATCATTTACTTACTACACTGCCCATGTGGCAAGTTCTACATTGGAAAAACCTCTGATGCCCGCATCAGGATGGCGAATCATCGCTCCACTATTTGCCAAGTCCTTGACACCAGAAAAGCCGACCAACCTGTGGCACCGCAATTCTTGGAAGCAAAGCACTCCGTGAAGGACTTGAGGTTTCGCATAATCAACCATGTCCCCCCACTTCGCAGAGGAGGAAACAGAGAGAAGATCTTACTCCAAAGGGAGATGAGAAGGATTTTCGAACTTGGTACCTGAATACCAATACTGGATGGCAATGCTATCTCTAACACTCCACAATGAGAGTCCATGATTCCAATATAGTTACCTATATGCATTTAATACAGTTGATAACTATTGTTTCTATGAGAGTCCTGATCTCGGTAATGAGAGTCACGATGCATGAAATAATCTTTTGCAACATACTTCATGTTTTAGAGCAATTTTGCTGATATGCCATTTATCATTTCTGTCGTGTATTAGTCTGCTTTTACAGACATGTTTTTAACCTCCTTTTTTCATTTAATTGTCTCTTCACTCACATTGTAATTTTTCACTTCTTTTGAGATTCGGTGGTGTTTTTGCTCATGTCACATGTGGCATTTTACTAGACTTGTTTCTTCTTTAGAGTATTTAGGAGCTTTAACTTTCAGGTGTCTCATCTTAACATCTTTTGATTGTTTCTCTTTCTGGATGCACCTTGTACGATTGCCTTAGTGTGACGTTCTTACGTTTTATGTATGTATTTACCCTTCACATATATGCCTACAGTCTGGGTACTTAACAGCCTTCTATGATATTTGGTTCTGCTGTCTGATATTTTCATCTCCACATGGAGGTGACCTCTAGATTTCTTCAGGTGTATTTGGATGTACTACTCACACGATTGTTTAATTTTCTATTTTAACATTCTCACCATTACTACCATTTAGACATTTACCTACAATTTGAGTTAGCTGCTGTCTATTTTGATGACACATAGATGACGCAACCACGCCTCTTAATGTGATTGTATCTATTTTTATTTTTCTTTATTATGTTGTGATTTTTTGTTAATGCCTTATGAGCCGAGTATGTGCCTGTTATGTTTCATGCTGATCGATATGCCTCAGCTCATTTTGTATATATTCCTCACGATCGTCAGCGATTGGGGCCTTCCACATTTGTGTATTAATTTTACCATGGTTACAGATGAGGTGTTTACCTACAACATAGGTTTAGTGTTTTCATTTTGACGGGCGTGACAACGTTTTTTTTGTTTGTGATTGGTCTATGTTGTTGCACCTTTCGGCCATTTTCTTCAATATTTTCCAACACCGTCTGTATTTACACTTCCGACCTCTAGGGATTCCTATCTTACTATGACTACTGATAAGGCGTCTGCCTACAGCAGGGATTAGCATTTTCCTTTCTGATGACGCTCATGGGGGCACAACTTCGCCTCTTGTGTGTGATTGGTCGTTGTTGTTTTTATCTCCATGACTACGCAACAATTTTTTGCTTTTGCAGACAGCTTGATACTATTTCAAGCATGATGACGATGCGGTCAGTTTGTTTCTTTTCTGAGAACATTGATATTTATGTTTCTGCGTATTGATCACACTGACACCTCCTGTTGATTTATTGTTTGTTTAGTTTATTTGTTTACATGATGGCATCATATAGGGGAGTGTTAGCATCTACCTATGAGAGATTAGTATTTTCGGCTGTGATTTTTTATCAGTGTTTTCATATTAGTGTTTTTTCGGCTTTTCCTTAGGTTCAGGCCTTATGCCCCTGTGACATGTTACACACATCATCAAATCTTATATTGACACACAATTTTATTGCTTCACTAATGTTTAGTGGCTAATTAGCTATGTACCCACAGATGTTATGTTTTTTTGCACACGCTGCTCTCCCATTGGTAGACTACTGTAAGGTGGCCTATCAGGGCTTTATAAGTCTCATTTTGTCACTGTTTGTTTGTCAGAGAAAGGGGCTTGTTTACCCTGAAACGTCACATTAATAAATTATTTTTTTGTTGACTAAAGAACAGAGAGTGCTTTATTCTCTATTTGGACATATATATATATATATATATTAGGATTGGCTACTTTGCTGTATATAAGCCCATTCACACCTTGAACACATCACCTCTGATGAAGCGCATGTGCGCATGCGCGAAACGCGTCAGGTGTTTTTGCTCTGGCTTCACCTTTTGTACCTGCACTCTGCCAATAAACTGGTTTTGAACTGACCTTGGATGTAGCTTCGGTCTCAATCCTTCCCGCCTTTGGGGATTTCTTGCTTGTTGTATACAGCGGATGAGATACCGCTCTGACCGTGAGCTACTTGGAACCCGCATCTAGACCTAGGAGCCTTCTAACTTTGGGACCCAGTGGACGCCTGGCACGTTCCTGCGGATCTTCCGTGCGATGCTGCATGTATTCCTTACGCATATTTCACGTCTGACACGGTTCAGCGTACCTGATGTGCGACGCGGCACATCATCTTGACGTCAGAGCTCCAGACCATTGAGGACGACAAGAGACG